>NW_026534348.1:19802678-19854931 GCF_026225885.1 Hylaeus anthracinus | reverse complement strand
TGATCAGACGAGAACCGGTGGTTCCAACGTGGTATGATCGTTGACGTATTATCGTAATGACAGATCAAGAAAAATCGTTGTATCTTTGTAATAGAGACATTAGTCTTAATTTCTCAAAATTTTTTCTTTTGTCTGACCCAATATTCTTTTCAATATTTTTACTGAATTAATCTCCTATTCTTTGCATAATTAAAAAGTTGCTGAAGTGATTGGTTGCAGAAAATAAACGTGATTCGGTGACACAACAGTCTATTTCAAAGATATGGTGATGATAAACTGATCATAACTTGCAGACCATTTTCGATATAATCAAAGTGTTCCATAACACTGTCCAACAAATTTAAACTTTTTTTAAATCCTGCGATATCCACTAGGTGATTCTTATAGGGTTCCTCGTCCTCAATACGAATCTGAAAGTGAAATTGCTCCATCGCCTTTAGTTTTCAAGAAATTCGCGATTTTGTAAATACGGTCGATTTTGAGAGAAAACGTAATACTACTTGAAAACTACGAACGCATGGAAGTTCTATTTAGTCTTAAAAGATAGAGGAGTGTTTTCTAAATATGAATACATATTCCTTTAGAATTATCTGCTCCTTTGAATGCCTATAAATGAACACCGAAGTTCAAAGAGTTGGGGACCCGAGTACTTTTCACGAAATACTTTTTTATTTTTATGAAAAGTTATTCGTCTAGGTCGATTTTACTATGCATTATAGGATTCTGCAAACATTTCTGAAGAAAAAACCACCCGCGGTAAATGTTGGAACGTTTTCTAGTTCGTACATATTCAGAAAATATTAGTTTAGAACGCACGAATTCTGTTTGCCGGCGCGCAGGCTTCGCTCGCTTTATATCGGTGAATCAGAGCCGTCGTCATGCGTTCTGTACAATCGTCGCCACGCACTTGAATAATAACCATCAAATTCTGGTAACTTCGTTAAAATTTTGCCCCACATTGGCGAATAGGAAACCATTTGAAAGCTTAATGTTTCTACTTTTCGATACTTTAATCTTTTGTTATTTAAGTTAGTGTTTGGGGGTGTAGACTCTGGTCTAAAGAGAGATTTTTGTATAGGTAGCAGTTTTCATTAAAAATTGACAACAAAATATACAATTATAGATTGAATTAATTGTTAAATAATTCAATTTAGATTTAAATAAAGTTTGCTCAATACCAAATTAGCAAAGGTCGAATAATTGAAGTTACAAAAATGGGAAATTAATGATTAAAATTTAAATAGTGGAAAATTGTGTCCGTTTTGTTGAGTTGCAATATAAATGAAATATTAAAAATGAAGAATTACTTATCTAGAACATGTAAATGTAATACAAAAACCGATAGCGCGTGGCACCGATTAGGCGAATCCTGTAGCGACGGCCCTGACTGACCGAAACATAGCGAGTAATGGCTGTGCAGCGGCAAAACATTGTTCATGTGTTCCGAGTTGACATTTTGTCAAACCATATGGATTAAATACCGTTCCAACATTTGCCGCGGGTGGTTTTCTTTTCAGAAATGTTTGCAGAATCCGATAACGTAGTGCAAAATCGACCTAGGTGAATAACTCTTCATTAAAATACAAAAGTATTTCGTGAAAAATTCACACATCATCACCTTTTTGAAACTCGGTGTTCATTTACAGGCTTTCAAAGGAGCAGATACTTCTAAAGGAATATGTCATCCTATTCAGAAAACACTCCTCTAAAAATCAATCGTTTTTACAAAATCTCGAATTTCTCGAAAACTAAGGGTAATAGAGCAATTTCACTTTCAGATTCGTATTTAGGATGAGGAACCCTTTAAGAGTCACCTAGTGAATATCGCGGAAAAAAATCGTGTTGGACAGTGTAATCCATAAATTTAAACATATGAAAGAAATAATAGAAGATTGCTGATGTGTATAATTGCAGACCAAGCATCTCCAGTCAAGAAAATAGGTAAATCTCGTTTTAGTATCAACTACTTTGTTGTCTCTAGAATTCCAAGTAGATGTATCATAAAATAAACTTAATGGAATGATATAAACGAATTGAATCCAATCATTCTATACAAAATTAAAATAAAATTTATATTAATATGTACATTATTAATAATACAAAGAATACATTCTGTACATCAACAATATATACTAATATAGAATAAATTGGTTTTTATTTAAATAGAAGTTATTTAAATTGATTAGTTAAATGAGACAAGAGAAAGTGAAGTGAAAATTTCCTGCGTTTGTTGAGACCAAGAAATGTTCCTGATAAATTAGTATAGTGTATTCTTATTCGTCATCCATTATTTAAATGAAGTTCTGTCCGTCTCTGTGTTGTGGATACGATACGTTGAATGTGTGCAAAGCCTTAGGGGCCCGTCTATAGATCGGAACGAAATCCGATGACTGATTTACGTCGCGAGCTCTGGCCGCTGTTGCCCGCGTCGACGGATAAGCGGATTCCCGGATAATTGATAACCGGCCGGAGCGATGCTGTGTAAATCAGATTAAGATAAGAAACTGGAGCGGAGAGTGTACGGTTTCGTCGGCTGGTAATTTGTTTTTTGATACCGTGAGCGCAGTGGCGCGATTAAAAAAGTTTCCTGTGGCGGAAAGCTTCGGGAGCCACAGAAGTTTGGGGAAGAAACAAAAAAAAAGTTTCGATAACGTCGATACTAAAATTGACTCTGTTGCATGGACGTTATATTCGTAATCGGTTCTTGAATTTGAGAGGTACTATCCCTAGATACCACGAGTCATAATCTTTATATCTAATCTTCTTTACATTCTTTAAAAGTATATTCTATCGTATAACATTAATATATTTTAATAATAAATTTTTTTTAGAATTCTGTAGTTGTAAGTAGTCAATGCATTTATGATTACTATTTTTCTAACTTTGTGTAACTGGTTCTTTATGCTTTCAACTGTTATTATATATTTTATATTTTTGTGGGAAATATTTAAATATAGAATAATTATTGAAATTATGCTATTCTCGATCATATTGTTTTATTCTTTTTGAAGTAAAATTTGTTTTAGGACATACATATTGGCAAAAATTTAAAATTCTAATTGGATTACAAATATCTATAATTATTATCATTGCAAAGATTTAATTAATTATCCAGTTAGAATACGTAAGCGGGTATGTATGCATATTGTATGTACCATTGCGATAAAAATAGGTAAAAGAATCGATAAATAAAGTTCTAACAAAACATATTATACGTCGCCATTATAAAGTTATAAGTGAAGTTAGATAGTCTTTTCTTTATCTTTTCGCATTTCAAGCAACGTACACATATTTAACTAACATAAATAGAAGAGAATACAATTCACTGTCTCAACAAGAGTGACCACATGTGTTTTTACAAAAGAGCGGAATGAGAACAGAAGGTAACTATACCCAAGTGTTACACTTGACTGACGCCTAATTAAATTTGTACAAGTTGTTGACATATTTATAGCGCGAACGATAATGAAAAATGTGTTACCAGTGCTGCCGGTACTAAAAACCCAGTCTTACAACTGACAGGTTTACAACTCTGCTAGCAGTAAAACAACATGATCCTTCGGCTAATTTGCAATTTCAGCAGCCTTTCGGTTAATTTGCGTCGCGGCTGCCTTCTTCGTTTTTTTCGGGAATCAAATTTTCAATTGGTTTACGAGTGTATGCATAAGTTTCGCAAACAGGAACGCGAGGCATCGAGCGTTTAGAGGATTCGGTTCGTATTAACAGCGAAGTTTTCCTATTTCGTCTCGTTTTGCGTATCTTCAAGTACGATAGATGAAAGTAATGCTCGAGAACAGAGGGGAATACGAGGAAGAAGAGTTAACACGCTCTCAAAGTTTTAACGATGTTTATGTAGAATTTGCATGGTGCTTGAACCGCAGGAACTAACACCTTGGATTCTTCTCTTTCGATTATAGCTCTTGAATTAAACGCTGTCTAAGGTTAGCAGATCGAAAGGTGAAGAAATTTAACTGTCACTTTTGAGGACCTCTTTATCTAATTATTTAATGACGTTACACATCAAAAGTACACATGGGCAGTCCTAGGTTCCTATTACGCGTCACCTACACTGGAGAAATATAAAATTCGTATGAAAATTTTATCCTGAATTTTATCCTACTTTTCTTTTAGAAAATAACTTCATTTTATTTCAGAATGTGGTCTTGGAAGGCATCGAAATATTTCAAAAACTTTTCGACTGTCTTTGCAAACCTTTTCAACGGGTTTAATAAACAAAAAATACTATTACACATATTTCATATTTGTTATATGTATGACTTCAATTTAAATTATTTATACAAGTCATAAAAACATAAATGCTATAGCATACCTATCTTACGTAATTAAAAATTTCTCGTTACCTAAATATATTCGTCACTAAGTATAGAAAGAAGAGCGTTATCCGCAACCCCTTATTCGCTTTTAAGTATTAAACAGGGGTTAAGAACCTCCCAAGCATACAATATATTCGTATATTACAGAGCATCAAGTGGATGCTATTGGATATTCATTTTGATTAAATATGAGACATTTCGTATAACCAAAATACGTGTTTTCTTGCGGGCTGGAAGGAAACTATGACGAAAGAAGTTGAAACTAATCCCGTAGCTGGTAAACGTTGAATCGGCTCCCTTGGAAAACATCGCTATTTAAATTTTAAATTTACTCGATACGCAGAACGTCGTCTTACCCTTTTCTTGCGTTTTTCTACCCGCGGTGGATTCCTTCGCCCTCGCAGGCGCGCTGGCTTCCGACAGATAAGAAAAATACCTCTGAACTTGGATTACGTTCCGGTCCTTATCAACCTTCGTCTCGACGCTGGAATGCGTCCATGGACACGTTTCATCTGTATGCGTGCGTATGCTCCATCCCATTTTGTCGACAGACTTTTCTTTTTATTCGCCGATGGTATCATTCGCCCCTCTCTATACACTATCTGATGGGAATTTTTGTAAGAACCGTATAAAATTCTCCGAATAGTCGGGAAAATGGACAAAAAGCTACACGAAAATCTAGAAATATCACCACAGACAGCATATAAATGAATCGAAGACCCAAGGATAAACTAGAAGAGCCAAAGGGTTGGAAAAAAATAGGAATAAGACTGTGATGTATTTCAATATTCTCGATGCATTGTGTCCAAAAATTGATACTATAGTATTATATTATCCTTAGGAACGTCCTCCAACACTATGTGCTGGTATCAATCAAATACATCATGTTTGATACCTGTTCAATGCTATACACAACTTATAAAAAGTAAGAGAACGGTGGTGTCATCTCCCAATCATAATTGTATAGATTCTAAGATTAGAATTTGATGAATTTTCCATGGTTGATCGTGCAACAATTCTAATGATAAGAGTAAAAGATATGCAACTAGGAGTGATAAAACATATTTCATCGCTAGAGAAGAGTACTGTTAAATATCAAGTTAGAATAAGAAGTGCAAGTTTGATGAGTCAAGCATATTCCTGAACTCTCAAACGTCATTAAATTCTGCGGTAACTCGGAGACTATTGAAAGCGTCGAGTCATTCTCGTTTCGACGAGTTAATTTCCCCAGCGAAACTCCAGTCGTTAAGCAAGCCACAGTTACAAACAACTCGATATTAAATACGTGCCGAGCCAAAGGAACTGTCTTCTGCAAGGACTACCGAATGCATTCCTCTTTTGTATACACACCTAGGAGACGTGATACGCCTGGTCGAGGCATTGCTAGACGTGGACGCCCGAAAAGTATACTTCATTTAGCAAATGAAGCGTCCTGTCTATCCAACGTCCCAGTAATTGTCACTCTCCGCGTCGTTAGAGCGTCTAAACTTGGAAGTTGGCACCTTCGACATACGCATTTGCCGAAGGAATGGTAAAAATAGGAGCTGATAGAATAAATGGACCAAGTGGCTGCTGCATTATTTGTTATTTCTAGTCGTTAAAGAATAGCGTTATTGCTATATTTATCGTCTACATATTTTTTTCTTAAACATAAAAAAAAAAATTATACATGTCGAATTGAGTAACCTCCTCGTTTTTGAAGTCGGTTAATAAATACCTTTATTGAAGAAAACTCAGCAGCATTGTACACGTAAGGTTATTATTCGTTAAAGAAATAATGTGTGCAGAGAAACGACGCACAGTTGGGGTGGCGTTTCTGAACCTAACATCATCACTTTTATATTTCTTATAGAGTGTAAGAATCACGAGCAGAAAATCATGATGAAGACCTGTGTAAACCAATCAATGTCATGTATTTTCACGATTGAAACATGAAATGAGAGGGTTACAAAGTAAATTGGTGTTTCGTCTAGGTTCTGTTGGTGGTCTCGTCAGCAAGGCTGACTTGGCAAACTTTGCCTTAGAGGCTACTAGAGTTTGACCCAACTCTGACTTTACAGTATCCGAAGTCAACTTATAGCTGGGAGCTGTAGATGTTAAATATACATCATCTAGTGGCAAAATTGTTAAAACAAAGTTAGTCTGATTTTAAAGATCGAAAGCGTAAAAAAAGAGTAAAGTTTATAAGATTCAGAAGACAATATTTACTAAATCAATCTTATCGATGAGTTCGCTAATAAACTTTGAACTAAAAGCCAATTTATTTTATAATCTTTTTATTTGATGTTCCAATAACGCAACTAAATTGTATTGATTACCCAATAGAGGCTCTCATATTTACTTTTTTAATTCATAACCTAAAAATTACGCAGTTGAGTCTTTTGTATTCAAATTTGTATTTGGATATTTGGATAAAAAGTTTTTAGTAGAGGATTGAGTGTGTTAGTTATGTTTTACTTCTTTATAATGAAGTAATGTTCTTTGCGTCATTTGTCTGGTATCACTTTGATTCCGAAGAATAATCTACAGTTACTCTAACTCTTTTGTAGTAATCACGTATAGATTCCATATATTAAGTAATAACATTATCTTCAATCCATTTTGAGATTCATACAGAATGTTTGCAAATACTATTCATTTGAGTACAATTCCACGCGAAACCTTCGATCTCGCTATTATTTTCACAGACTCACAGCGTTTGGTTTTCCCTCGAAAACACGAGTCCCTCGTGTGTTTTCACAATTATCTAGATTCCAATTAGGTAGTTCCATTCACCGAGCAGACGAAGCGGAACAACGGCTTCGAATTTGTATCGTTATTACAGTGCTCGGCTTCCCACCGAAGCGTTTTCCAACGTAAACTCCAAAGCTCAACCAACCGTGTACTGGGAAAAGGAATTAACTAACAGGCTTAGAAAGAAAGAGTGAAAAATCTCTGACACAATTTAAGGTACTGTGCACTCTTGCGAACGCGTTTTACATAAATACGGAGCTTATATTGAGGAACAGAGAGTTTCGGGAGGACGTCAACTGTCGCCATTCTCTTTCACTACGCGAAGATACTCGGGAAAACTGACGTTTTTTTTTGTTAATGCTATGAAATTGAGAAAATAAACATGCTTAGAATATAAATTAAGATAATAAATCTCCACTGTTTTATGACTGTACAAGTGTACGAACTTAAAAGAATAATTTTAAAACAGAAAACACATAATTAATTTATTAAGGTTTATCTAAAATCTACTTGTATCGACAACGATAGAAATATCCTTTGTGAGCATGAAGGGATTAAAAGAGGAACCTTATCTGTTGAGTGTTTAATTGTTTTACGTTACAATGAGACATACTTTGATACATACTTTGAGGCATACAATGAGTGTGAACTTTGAGTGCTTGTACATACAAGTTGAAAGACTTAATTGAATCATTTGTCAAAACATTCCCACGACTAGTTACATACCTGGAACGTTTCACTTACTGGTACAAATTATATTAAAAATATAAATCTAGTTGTAATTTTATATCGAAAAATTAATTACGCAAATTGATCATGTTTCCAGAGTCTATCAAGATGTCAAACAGATTTTTCCTCATTGTGATATATACGTGTAAGCACAAGTGCGAGGTGCGTGTATGCATGTTAAGCGATGACACCGACACCACGAGCGGAGATGTGTGTATGTGTAAGACGCGGCGCTCGGGATGTGTTACCTGGACAGTTTTGTTTTGGTCAGTCACGCTGAGGTGAACAATAGCGAGACACATGGCCGTACGTGCACATTCGTATTTCAACTACGTATTTCATTAGTCTATGTAAATAAAGTATAGTTGTAGAGTAAAAGTGTTCCCGACTGATTTGTCTGTGAAGTTAAAGACATCACACTCATAAATCGATCATGAAGGTACACTTCAAGGTCAGTTTTAGCGTACTATTATGACATATTAAAATACATTTAACCAGAAATGCCTATTGTCTACCTCATGGGCTGCGCATCACGAACGCCTCAGTGTGCGGCGAGCAAGTAAACTAGTGGCGACATTACCACCTGTTGATTTGTTCATTAAAGCGATCGAGATACCCAGGCCTGATCTACCTGAACGAATTGAATAAGGCGTACTATTCACTTGATGTGTCGAAGGGTCCAGTTAGCCGGATGTTGGAAGGAAATGGTTACATGTATGTACATGATTCGTTCAAACGCGAGAACTTCTTTAAGAATTTGTAATATCGGTGCTTGTCGAAACCATGTCGTCGTTACCTGCTCGTTTGGACGTGACTGGTCGCTTTAATTTGAACATTTTCACGGAAACGTTTTTACGGAATACGATCCTCGGGCCCCGCGGTGAAACCTCTATCAGGCGCGGTCTATGGAAATTCGAAACGAGCAGAGCACGTGCTACGATTCGCACGATCGTCTAACTCTCTCTTCTTTCGTTCCTTTAGCCAACATCGTTTCTCGCCCCCTCGAGCTTTTTTCCACTTGCACGCGAGGGAAATCGAGAGTAACTCGCAAGGATCGGGACAGTCTTCTTATGCTCTTATTGTTTACGTCGACGAGTTCGAGATAAAAAAACTAACATTTATCCCTTTTTAGGCATCGAAACTTCGAATTTTAAAGGAGATCTTACAGTTCATCATTCCAATTTAGTGTGTGATATTTCCTCGCTGTATCATCATTAGTATGAAACAAAATATAGAAGTATATTTTTTTTGTATCATCCATAATAAGTAGTGAACAAAATCTGTCTGAAGTGTTAAAATTTGAATTTGACCAACGAAAATTATTTGTAGTAATTTCATGACTTTTGTTCAGTAATTTATATAATTTATGTTATTTATAGTAATTAACTTTCTATTGTGACATTAAGAGGCATGAACATCCAAAAAAATCAATCTAGGTCATATTATTCAGGAATTTTCTTCAAGAAAAAGAATTAAACGTATTCATTTGCAATGTATTTCATTCAGGAGTTCAAACTTTAAGAGTAGTTTATACAAAGTTTTGATGAATTTGCCACTTGGTGTAACAATAGATAACGATGACATAATAATTATTTTAAACTTGTCGTAACCGCTATTAACATTGTGTTAAATTTCTTTACTTATACTATACTTGAACATCGCACAGTAAAATCTTGTACCTTCTTCATCTTCACAACTAAAGTATTCAATAATAACTCGAAGGTGCACACTTTGAAGACCCCAACCCATAAGAAAGTTCCAGAAAACTATTTTGCATAAGCGACAGGCAAGACTGCACCCTTAATGAGACCACGGAACGGCCAATTCGCGGTTTGAACGGAATTGAGTGATATATCGTGGAGCACTTTATCAACGATACCCCGGAGGTGCATCGAAAGTTTGCGTTGACGGTATAATGTAACCACCGGCTGAACTGCGGTTAAAGAGTTATTATTCGATTATACCGAACGACTTCATTGCCTATTTGTCATTAGCATTGGCAAAATATTGCCTTATGAATATACCATTAACGTTCCCAGCGTCCCGTAATAAATGCGTAAATTGAATCGATTATTGCTAGAATCATCCAGCGATGAGGGAGGAGGTGGAGGGGCGACGCTCGACAAGTAAATGATGGCGCTAACTTGAAGTGAAACTGATTTAAGCGCGACGAGACGCGGGCGAACGCACGGAAATCAGCGAGATAAGAGAAGACCAGATCGCGTGAGAAAGGGAGACGCAAAACACAAGGGAGGCAGGGACCGTAGGGGAAGCAAAGCCCATCTGCAATTCAGATTTCAACCCCTTATGCCCGTACCTCGCTCTTTCTATCGCATTTGACCTCCTCCGACGGGGATTTTAAATTAAATGAATACAGATACGCGAAACTGATACGATTCAAGCTTTTGGCTGGTTCCGTTCGCCGCTGGAGGGGTTCGGAGGGGTGGTGCGCCATTGATCCAGCATAGGGTGAATCCTTACCTGGCGTGGTTATAATTTCCGTGCCGTCTGACGCAGCGATTAAAACGGGGCTCAGGATTACGTGGTGTTTTGTTAGACGGAATACGTGTAATTTCGTTCGCCTCGGGAATAGAATATGCCTCGTTAAGCTTCACGCTAGCACCGGCTAAAACGGAACACATTACGCTCCGTACAGTGCCGATGAAAACGGTTTGCACGCTCATTCGTCTAAATTATATACACGATTTCGTTTGTGAAATTTCTGGTGTATTGCATCGTACAGAAATATGATAAAATATGTGTGATTTCACAGCTGTTGGGATATGTAGGAGGAGAACTTGAATTTAAAATGTAAAATTACTCTTAACAAACCCTAACATGCAAATTTTGGAAAAATTTAAAATGAGAGTTAAAATAATGTAGAAAATTTTAATTTCAATATATGAATATACACATTTCAAAGAATTTCTTGTAAAATTTGTATCGAAAAATATTGGCAAATGGCGCCGTAACAGGATTTTCATGTGGTAGTCATCGTGGGATCTCAGGTAGTATTAGTCCAATTGACTTCAAATTTTCATAGAATATTCTTATATATGTTATTTCAAATAAAGCGTGGCTGACTTTGAAAATTCTTAATCTTGGGGAAATTGTAGCAAGTTACAGGAAGAATTTAGTTTATTCGCTAAAAGTGCAAGATGAAGAAAAATGTTATAAGAAAATCTGACACTTAGTACATGTTGCATAATTCATACAAGAATATTCTGTACCGTGAAGTCGATTAAACCAATACTTTCGGACTTTGCGTAACAGGTAGGTGAAGAAGTTTTTCTAATATTTTCATTTGAAATTTTCTAAGATATATTTTAAAGTGTACGTATTCATTTATTCCAGTTAAAACTTAATAAACTCTACATTATATCTGAATTTAGTATTTATATCACCTTTTAGTTGCACTACGTCCTTTACACTACTTCCTAAAGTTGAGTATATTTTATATTTTTTTAATTCCTCTTGGTATGATCTTTTTCCTTCTCTGGTAACAAGTGTAATATAGACGTTACATAAATTCAATAAAAATATGTAGCTTCCATCTTAAGAATTTTTCCAAATTAACCAAAATCAATGTATACAAAACAGTTAAGTACGCATGTTTACGTTTCTATAAAGATACGTACTTTCAGAAATTGAAGACGAAACTCGTTTTCTTGTACCCGATCTTTCAGAATTGTTCAATAGTATTTTGTGTTATAACCATAAACAGAGGATAGATTGTAATAAGCAAATCCTATTTGTTCAATACTAACAGGCTTGATATATTTTGTACAAACTAATCTGTCGTCTCTTCATTACTTTTTAATAATCCTGATACAGTCGATTAGTTCAATTCTATTCTCGCTGCAGCTGCTCGCGTAGAAAGACCTTTTACAACCAACGCAACCATAATGCTTGATTTACACAGGGTCAATTCAATACCCATGTCGATTTTGCACTACCCAACTCCCTGGAGTTTAACTACCTATATACACGATACCGAATTCAAGCGTAAATTTGACCCAATTTGTACAATAGTACTGCTTTGTTGTGTCTCGTAATAGTAGACCATTGAATAGCTAGTCAGCAAACAGCCAATAACATTTTCCCAACGTTAATATTAACCGGGGTAGAAGTGATAACATATTCAATACTCCAGTGATGCGGTAGATATCGTATTTCAATTACAAACAGTTAATTTTTATTCAGGATATTAAGGCTAAAATATTAACGCATTTTCATTTTTATAAGATTTTTGTAATAGTTCATGTATCCATAACATTCTACATCTTCCTTTTTGATATTGAAATATAGTGTCCACATAAAAGTAGGGAAGGTATAAATCATCATTTGAATAGTTTTGAAAATATTAAAAGAAATACTACCCCTTCATGTTTGTCGTCTTTACCAATTTTAAACGAAAACTGTTTTCAGAAATAAAGTTTAAATTCCAGAACTCTTAAAAATACTGAACTTCTGTCTTTTCTTCAGTTTTAATTAAAAAGGATACATTTTTTTGAAATCACAATGCCATAGTCAACGCACATACAGTTTTCCAACTGTCTGTTACATGTGTACATTATTTCACTTAGATCAATGTAATATGAAATCTATGTCTAATTTACAGAAGAACACCTAAACCAATAAACAGAAACGCTGAAATAAAAACGCATATTCGAATATCCTTAAAATTCAATAAATTCTGCAATTTAATTAGAAGCACGATTGAACAAAGAATAAGAATAAATTTTCTCGTTAAATTTCTCATCGTTGCAACGTGCACGTTCGGACCATTTGGCAAACGCATCAGCTCGACGCATTATCTTCTCGTTGAATCTACAGTTACTGCATCGATTAGGTCGCACGTTTGATAGAGTCGCCTAATAACTCTTTCATACATTAGCCACGGCCGAGTCGCCGTCGCGTGTATCGTTTTTCTCGTGGCTTTTTAAAGCGGCCCGGAACGAAAAGAGACATTTATTATTTATGCGAGGGTGACCCGCCGGTTTCGGAGAGTTAATGTTTCTGCCAGTCGATTAATCCTTCGTTTGAAAATTATAAGAGGTCCCACGGCAGTGACGACCCGTAAAGAATCGTGGGGTGCATATTTGAGCGGGGCGTTCGACGTCGGCCACCGCCAACAATTTTTTATTCACCTCGAAGCTTCACGGTTCCTTAGATATCCTCTGGGAATTCCGTCATGATCGAACCTCCTTTTTTCCGGACATTTTATCTCATCCCGATTCATGAGAGAAATATCGCACCGCGGACATCCAAACGAAACGAAAACTTATCGTCATGGAAAGTCGAAAATCGTGCATAGAATGATCCATTGAAAGAAATGTGTTTATCTTCGAGAATTCATCGATCAAATCAAATAGTATGTATACTGTTTATTATTTTACTCGTTTCATTTAACGACTGTATTTGTCAGCAGAGATGTAAATGAAATGTAATTATCAGAGATTAAGGATGAAATTGTTTTTTTTTATGGCCAATAACTTAATTTTTTGATGACAGAATTTTATAATACAGCCCCTGAATAGCAATTGTACAAAATTTCAAGTAAAACTTCATGAAATTTCTGAAATTATAGAGCTTGGAGAGAGAATTTTTTAATTCAGTTTATTTAGACAGCAATTATGGCTATCATCAGCCAATGCCTATTTCGCGCCCTCGTGGTCATCGGCCTGTAACATTTATATTTTTGGGAAAATTGGTATATAATACTAAAGTAGTGATAAAACGTGTGTAAAATTTCAAATTAATGTCTTGCATAATTTTCTAAATAAAAAGTGATAAAGAAACCAAGTTTTAGTCCCCGAAAAAAGCAATTCCCCTAAACACTGCGAAAGGAGAAGGTTCAACGAACAAAAGAAGACAATCAAATCTAAAAGATTTATCATGATTAAAGTGAGTTGTATATTGAATAAAATTAGGTATAAAATTACTGTATTTAATAGTTTCATAGAATTTTATTCTATAAACAAAGTTATCCCCATTACATTTATACAAAACTATCAGAAAACTATACGTATTCATCTTTGTATCACTTCCTCGTTAATCTTGGAATTACTAAATAGTGATTGCGCACATTGAGTTATCACCAGAAGTGATGAAAATTCTTATCTGGTAAAAATTTCTAATCACAAGCAACTGATACAGAATACATAGGAAACAATTCTATCCGATCGACGAGTTCGATTTCCATTCCGATAAATAGCAATATCGTGAAGCAATTGCGAGGAAAATCACGCGCATTTCAAGTTATTTCGACCAGCGCGTCTCTCTTTCCGGCGCAGTGTCTATATTGTCACTGCTAATCGAATTCCCGATATCCAAGCCACGATTTTGATCGAACGCTGTAAGGCAAGTCGAAACTGGTCAACTGCGCCGGTTCCATCAATTTCAGGGAGCATTATTAAATCGGTCGTTCTCTCGAACAGTTCGACTGCCACCGAAAGTTCCGGATTGTCGTAAAAAGAAGAATCGATCGTTTCGCGGAGAAGTTTGTCGAGGCTGGCACCTGCAGAAACGACGCAGACCGATAAAACATTTTCTCGGGGCTTGTTAAGCCGCTGAGCCTAACGACCCGTCGGCGTTGAAACGGGGCGCGGGGCGGCAGACGAATTTCATCGAAGGAGCAGCGCACTATTTGAAATTCAATGCATAAGTTAAGAGACGCGTGTCTGAATGGTGAAGATACGTCGAAACGCTGACTACGCGGGAAAAATCGCGGAACAGCGGATATTGCGATTATTCGTATCGACTTCATGTAGACGGCACGATACTCGCTCCAGCTAATTGCAAAAGATGTGGAGGAAAGCTTTCTGTACCGTTAAAAATTTTCTATGACATTCTACTGCAACAAGGCATTAGGATGACCAAGTTCTACCATTAAGAGGTTGAGGAAAACTTCTACTAAAATTAATAATGGACTTCATGCTTGTTGCTATCTAAGTGTTTATGTTCTCGACAAGAATGTGGTCTTTCTTAAAACAAAATATCTACAATAAGTTAGATAAGTATAATTTCATAAGTTCTTTTAAGGAAGCTATCTAATTTGTTGAGTCAAAAAAATTGAATTTTTGGTTAATTTTATAAAAGTATGTACCTTTAAGAATACACACTTTAAGTTTCATTATAAAAATTTGTAAAATTAACACAGTTATGAGGGGGAGGCACGATGCACGAGATAAAATTATACGAGATTAAATTACAAATATTTCGAAAACTATTTAAGATATCACTTTAAAATTCTATTATTTTATTAACAGTTTTGAAGAAATTCTTATATATTATCGAAACATAAGTAACATAGTCAGTGAAGTTTCAATTTATTTTTATTAAGTAGTTTTTATTTTAGTTTACGTCCCAAACAATACCTATTTTCCTAGATAGGAAAGTAGAAATCCCTCTTAAATAAATTACTTAATTTCTGCACGGATTATAGAGAACTTTCAGAACTATGAATTATGAATTAAAAATGACACGGCTCTGAGCTACGTGCTTCGATCAAACGAAACGTCGTTTTAATCCAATTACTTCGAATTGCAGTGCACGAAACAAAATTCGAATGAAACATCTCACTCGCCACGTGAAATGGAATACACATTGCGTCAGCGAGCGAGTTAAAACTTGCGGCACATTCCGCAAGCATTTTGCCTCTCGACCACGTGGAACCAACAGCAGTCTTTTTTTAGGAAAACCGCATGTTGTGTCTTTAAATAAATATATGCATACCCAAACGTATTTGTATAAATTCAAAATACCTTACATGGTTCTTGAATTATTAACGTATCATGTATCTCTTTAAAAAGATTAACTTAGTCCTAAGGAGATATTTAGATATCCTAATTTAAATGTTGCACCTTGTCACGAAGGAAATCAAATAGTCTTTCATTTCTATTACAATTTAATAAAACATCAAATATGGGACCATTATTTAGAAAAAGCAGCACATATTAATACATCTAATAGATGGTCCTTCTTGCCCAATTATTTCGTCAGATGTTATTTTAAAATAATTAAGTGTTGATTTCCCTGAACGAATAAATAATTCGTTTTTGAAGCGTAACATTATTTGGCTATTAATTGTAATAATTTTCTATTGAATTTCGTATTAGATTAAATATTTCCTGAAACAATTGCTCCCATAATTTCTGATTCTGTTATATCTATCGCATACAGGTATCTATACAGATTACTTCACAGTACCTCCCGCACAGAAGCTCACACGCACATATTATACAAAGGTAAATATATAAACACTGCTTAAATAGATTGGTGGAGAGAACATTGTAATTTGCTACAATGATAGATTTTGCAATATTGTTATCTCCCCGACGAAATGTTTGAAATGAGAACAGTTCCGAGAGTAAACCTCGTTACATTGTAAAATAGCCCCTCTCTATCGCCTATTTATGGTTCAAATATCATTCAAAGTACGGTATTCGATGCTCTCAATTATGCAAAATATAGAATTTAAACGTCAAATTATATTTAGGATTAATTGAACAAACTAACTATAGAAAAAATAATCAAATGTAGGTAAACTCATAAAATAAAATACATATACTTTTCATAAGTTATATCTAAAATCAAAATAAAGTAGTTTTATCATTCCAAATTGTTCTTTTTCATCTGAAAGAAAATTTGCCTAAGGTAAAAACAACGTAGTTGAATTGTTTCATTATCTCAAATTGTTTATCATTTTTATCTGAAATAAAATTTACTACAAAGCTTCTACCATTCCACGTTGCAGTAGTAACGTATAGCCGTAGCATCGAAACTCGTTATAGTGTCAGAGGGATTAATTTCCCGCCAGCCATCGTCGCGAGGGCATCATAAAGTGGACACAGTGAAAAAACAAATTTTCCCGAAACAGTGGCAACGGTGTCTTCCCGTGATAGAGCTGGTTGAACGATCCCGTATCTCTTCGCGAGAACGAGACAATCTAGTGGCATCGTATCTCTTCTTGCAGACGAGACCAGACGCATCCTTCACCGCGACGCATCACCGTGCGACGACAACGAATCAGCCCCGATGCATTCCCTTCGCGGCTCCGGTTAACCCACCGTTTCCCACCTTATTAAGGACGAACGAACGACCGCGTCAGCAGCTCAATCTCCCGCAGAAACAGGATCCAAAGGGTAACACGAGACTGGCGGAACGAAGGGACTCAGGGAATCCACGGGGCGGCAGGAAACGCTAAAATAACGAGTTCTCTCGCGTGACAAACAACGCCGACATCCGTAATGATCACGTAATGATAACTGGAATCGGAATAACGACGGCAATGATAATGTCGCGGTCTCCTCGGGACGGTGGCCGTTACGTTCCGGACATAAATAATGACATTAATTCGGTGGCACCGCGGGGCAACCGCTGTTAATGTTTCCTGTAACGGGTACCCGCGGAACAGGTTCCCTACGTAGGTAACGGTGGACATTGCAGCCGTGGCACGTACTAAACATCCACTTGCCGCCGTCGTTTTCTTGGTAATTAGTTGCGGGGCACATGGGAACGGTCCAAAGCACGTGACGATCGTTGCTTCGATCCGAAGCAGAAGCACATCTGTTTTAGTATAACTTTGTATAATTGATTACAATTGCGCTGGGCGCCCTACTGTTTTCTGTTCGGAGGTACGTGGCCGGTATGGATGAATAAGGTTCGGTGGAATATCTAGAAAGTGATATCTTGGTTGATTTACTCAAAAGTGATCCAAGTAATCGTTCACTGTTTTTTATTTATCTTTTATTCTATCATAATATTGCCCACAATCTGTGGGTATTGCTGTCGGAGATTTAGAAGAACAAAACGTCAACGATCATACCACGTTGGAACCACCGGTTCTCGTCTGATCACCGAAGTTAAGCAGCGTAGGGCGCGGTTAGTACTTGGATGGGTGACCGCTTGGGAATACCGCGTATCGTTGGCACAATTCTTTTTTTTGCTACTTTTATTTATAATGGCTGAGTCGTCCAAAATAGAATGCCTAACAGTGACCAACTATATACAATAATGTCAGAGTACATTTAAATTTCAACTATGATTTTACAATCGTAGTTGTAAAGAAATTCATATTAATTAATGTGTCTTTTTACATTGCTAATAGAAAATGATCGTTGGTTCTGAGTTTTATGACGGTGTTTTGGAAAGTTTTTACCTAAAACCGAATAATAAATCTTCAGACCTGTCCTGGTCCTCCGTAGGGGATACATATTATTAATACCATCAATTTACAATTAATAATCGAGTACACAAGTGTCTAGTATTGTTTGAATATAAAGTAGAGTGTAATTTAGAGAATGGTATATCTCACCGCGACAGAATTATAACGTGATAGTTCAATGTAATGAGTGATTCGCTCTTTTTCATTTATCTTTTATTCTATCATAATATTGCCCACAATCGGTACGTATTACTATCAGAGAATCAGTAGAATAATACGTCAACGGTCATACCACGTTGGAACCACCGGTTCTCGTCTGATCACCGAAGTTAAGCAGCGTAGGACGCGGCTAGTACTTGGATGGGTGACCGCTTGGGAATACCGCGTTATTGTTGACCCAATTTTTTACCAACTTTTCATAATATAATTATTTCATAATGGGATATTTTAGTATTGAGATAACAATTGTGTGCAACGAAGGTAAGATAAACTACCGTTTATCTATTATTTTTTTTATTTTAATTATAAAATGAACTTTGTAATCAAATATATCATAGTATACAAACTAGTGTTGAACTCTGCAATGGAAAATTCGGGTAAATCTTAATATGTTAGGTTTACTCGTCATTTCTGCGAATAACAACATGTTCAACCCATGTGCTGCCTTTCTCGACGCGAGAGTAGAAGCAAACGTCACTGATCAGACCAGGCAGAGAACGGACTGATTTTGGTACATTTAAAGGCGACTGATCTGTATCTACGTTTCCTCTAGTTTATTAATTATTGTTGCAATGCGTATTACATATAGAAAATCGAATTGTGAAAAGTTCATTAGCGTTGGGTCGTTATATTAGGAACACTGTGTATTATTGAACTAATATGCTCTGTTTTAATGCTACCATTAATTATTTCACTTATATGTTATTGTTATTGCATTTCTGTACATATGGATACTGTTACTTTCTCAACAGAAACGCTAGGATCAACGATCTTTTGTTTAAGCTTCACAAACAATCAGAATGCAATAATCGTTAACAATCTTTGAGACTTAATTATATATACCCAGAAAACTATTTATATCTTCTAATTAAAAGAGCTCTACTGTACTCAAACTCTTTACGTCAAATAAAAATCTTAGTGTAAAAATCCCTAACGACGGAAACTTTAAATCATTTAACTGTTTAACCGTGCATTACTCTGTTACACGATGTGTTCGTTCGTTTCATTTTAAGTCAAGCTGCCACATTATGCAAACCTCCATCTCAATGATTACGCTCAGCTCCCTGAATAAATTTATGAGGCGCGAAGTATGGCATTTCGTTGATGGACTCTTTCCCCCACTAAAGGTAATAACGTTTAGCAAACATCTAGGCCCTCAACGCTTATCTTAATTACAGAGCAGACAACTTGATTACAAAGTGACGCTTTAATGAAGACATTTACGAGCTTCCTGCTTCAGGTAGAATCGACTGACTTGCGTGAATAGAATGTCTGTATTGTCTATGAGGGGGAAAAGCACGAGTTTCGCAGTTGGCGCCCCGATAAACGAACTTCTCGATTTTCATCGTCTAGATCACGATACCGTCATATCGCGGCCAACGATTAAATTCTCTTGTATCTGACCTTCGGAATCTGACACATGGTGATGATATAACTAAGGTGAAGGGAATCGCATTTCATAGCCTGTAGCAGGTAAAAAACGAAGATGTTACGTGGGAATGTCAAAGTGAAAAGTACCAATCATACGAATGTTTACAATGTTAAGAGGTATAGTTAAGATCTATTTATATTCCCAAATAAATTTTGATCGTAAAATGATTTCTGGTAGGAAAATTTCTAATTCGTATTTCAAATTACCCAAAAATAAAATTATCAGTGACAGTTGTATCAATCATTACCTAAAATAATTCATAATGTTAACAACGAATGAATTATTAAAAATAAAGTAATATGACTTAAACTTAATCCAATTTATAAATTTTCTAATTTGAAATTGCTTCTACAACCACAAAAAAAAGGCTATATTAGTAATTCCATATGAGTAAATCGATTACTACTTACAGTGCAAAATAAATTTGCGGAACTAACCAAAAGTTTGTTATCGTTTTAGATATGCTATCAAGAAGTTATCAAAACAACGAATGTATGAAAGTCTGCAAAGAGAAAATTGATCTTACTGGCTCGATTGGCGTCTCTTTGAAGACTTGACAGAAAAGAATGCGAATGCAGTAATTGTTTCGAACAACTCACCGTCATTAATTCAATCTCCCTTTTTCTCATCGTTTCCCATCACAAAGAATGTTGTGTAATCACTCGCTAAAAGTCGACGAAAAGGAAACGTCAAATCACCGTGGTGTTATTATCGAGGGGAAGTGAATCGTTATTCCATAGCGAGTGGACTCTAGAGCTCACGCGAATTTCCAGTACACCGTGTATGCCACCCGCAGCGAATGGAGGCAGGTTCTCAGTGCGACCATAATAAGGACTCCCGTGCCTGAAGGGGGGCCCAGCCTCCTTTAACACTTACCCCTGTCAACTGCACTCCCAATTCTGTTGTGAGTTATTCAGCAAATTAGATATAATAAATGTTCATGAGTCAATGCACCCATCTCTTCTGCGAGAAGGGCCCGTCGAATATAAAACCATGCGTGTCGTGTTCGCTAAATGCAATTTTTTATAAGTAGGTGAGTATACTTTTTGGAAATGTGAGCAGTAAAAGTACAGTTATTCGTTAATATGTACAATAAATTATATTATATTCTTTTAGGAATATATTATAATTTTATTATACAATCAGAGGAGAATATTCTTTGTTAAATATCGATACACCTAATTGTTGCTAGCTCTTTTTAAAAAATCATTGTTTAAAGAAAGAGTGGTGGTAGAGCAAGGACAAATAATTATATGAAGATAATGAAGGTAATGAACAAGCTATAAACAATATAGGCTATAAACAAAATCATTACGTCATTCAAATAATTACTTATCCAGGATTAGGAACAAAAGTATTAATTCTTAAAGTGGATTATTGATTTTTTTCAATTTAAGTTTTAACCATATCATTATAGGTCCTTTTTAGTGTCCATTAGAGTTGAAATGAATGTGTAAATTTTATTAATAAAATAATTTTTTGGAAAAAAAATTTAACCGACTTCAAAAAAGGTACAGTGAAAAGTATGAAATAATTTCTAGTTAATTTATATGAATACACACTAGCTCTAGATATAATTGCTTGAAAGTATGGGAAAATGCAGTGAAAAGTGTGAAATAATTTCTATTTATACTGCATTATTATTCACCATCGTGTGATGAATTTGGTTAAATTATTAAATACATCATATTAAATGCAATGCACCTTTTTCGGAGGCGGCGCGGATGTAAAAAATTTTTAATTCCGGTTTGGGTTAGCTTTTGGTAGAGGCGGCAATATTGAATGCTGTCAATGTATACATGTTTATTGTCTATGTGGAATTAATAGTTAATGTATATAATATGTATACGGAAATATAGTTTGAGTAGATTTGGGGCTTTTTTGGAGGGGAAGGACGGCAATATAGATTACTGCTAATGTATAAACTCTCTCCATGGAAATACTGTATGAATAGGTTTGGGATAGTATTTGGTGGGGGCGGCGATATTGAATAGTGTTAATGAATATGATGTCTAAAGTGGATGTAATGATAGCAATAATTAAAGACCATATTTTTTGTTTCTCCGACAGAAAGTTAAACCAAGTTTGGCAATTTTGAATATACTTAATTTTAAATTTTGCGCCGCCTCCAAGAAAGGTGAATTGCATTTAATATGATGTAATTAATAATTTAACCAAATTCATCACACGATGGTGAATAATAATGCAGTATAAATAGAAATTATTTCACACTTTTCACTGCATTTTCCCATACTTTTAAGCAATTATATCTAGAGCTAGTGCGTATTCATATAAATTAACTAGAAATTATTTCATACTTTTCACTGTACATTTTTTGAAGTCGGTAAAATTTGTTTCTAAAAAATTATTTTATTTCACTCTTTTTAGTGGCAAGGTATAACTAATAGGTTTCATGCAAAACAATAGTTATGAGCAATATACAGGATGACCCAAAAACGTTGGAGGTCCTTGAAAAGGGTTGTTCCGCGAAATGGGGGGGGGGGAGGTTGAAACAATTTTTCTTAGCGAAAATGTTGCTCGAGACTTCGTTAAGGAGATATTCCAGAAACAGAAACTCCCGACCAATCAGAGTGGTAGCATAGGCTCCGCAGGCGCTCCTCCGACATACTCGCACTCTGATTGGTCGGGGGTTTCTGTCAGTATCTCCTTAACGAAGCCTCGAACAACATTTTCGTTAAGAAAAAATTGTTTCAAATCATCCCCCCCCCCCCCCCGAAACACCCCATTCAAGGACATCCAACATTTTTTGGACACCCTGTATAATTGCAAATGGGATTATCAGGAATACATGTGCAACTACATGTGAAAGGATTGATTGCGTTTGGTAAATTCCTTGTCAAGCTACACTAGAGCATAGCAATTTTGCACCAACAATGATTTTAAACAATGAAAGTGTCCATAAATTTTTGCAAATGGGAACATTTTTGGCCAAACATACGTGAAATAGTACGCTTTTTGGGATAAAATGTGATATAAAGTGGTAAAAAATAAGACAAGGACAAATGTTTTGTTATGGGACCAAATGGCAAATGTTCTTCCAGATGCAAGAAGTTTCAATCTGATTGATCCATCCGTCTCGGAGTAAGAAGCAAGACAAAATTTTTCTGTTTAAAAAAAAAACAGGTAAAAAATGACAAATCACAAAATGTTTCTTTTACGCGACCAACTGGAAGAAATATTCGACAAGATGCAAGAGGTTTCACTCCGATTCATCAAGCCATCTCGACGTAATCGGCAAGCATACCTGAAAATCACGGTTTTTTGGTAAAAAAAAACGGGTAAGAAATGACAAATTGCAAAAAGTCTTGATAGCAGGATCACCGGGGGAACATGCTCTACAAGATGCAACAGGATTCATTCCGATTGGTCAAGTCATCTCGGTCTAATCGGTGAACAGACATTAAAAAAAAAGAAAAAATATATATATATACATATACATGTCGAATTGAGTAACGTCCTCCTTTTCGAAGTCGGTTAAAAATATCGTGACTTTCGAATTACTTTTAAATATTACTATTGGACGTTATGGAAGTAGTAAGAATTCGTTCAAAATGGGATAGTCTATACTAAAATCAAAAGTTTCAATATTGTTGATTATAATATCGCGTCTAACTAAAGCTACAATCAACAATTATTTAATAGATATCAATGTATAAAGCGTATACAATTCAAGACATCTATAGAAGTAAAAATAAAAATTTGATATCTCAAAGGGCAAGATTAATAATAAAAATGTGTACTTAAATTTATTAAATTGTACAATAAATTTTTCTATTCGTTTTTTTTATTCGCTTCTAATAGTCAAAACAATTTCACTCACTTACCAAGATATCGGACGAGAAGTAACAAAATCACTGAAACTTTGATGTTAATTTACTTTATTTCTGCAGATCCTCAACGATGTCTCTGTTCTCATAAAAATATTCCTTTCCGTTGTCTCCAATGAGACTATTTGCTGTTCCACTACAAGATTCGCGAACAGCAGAAAATAATGTAATCTTAAAGAGGTAGAATCAATTGCCACCGTTTCCGCTGTGTTATTGAAGCTAGGGAAGAAGAGAATTCTTCCTTCTACTTTGCTTAATAGCTTCTATCTACTTGCAGAGATATATCTGAACTAAATAACTCCACGCTTTTAATGAACGTGCCGGATTTAGTTATTCGTTGCAGAACGAGAGGCGTTCGTGACTGGAAAATACGTTGATCCAAGCCGCTGCAAAAGCGCAACGGAAAAAGGCAAAGGTTATAGAATACCTTATTAGAATTTTATCGCAACGTTCCAACATCTTAATAGAACGGTGCTGGAATGGTTTTGATATATGTATCATTCGCGTGATTCTCTGACCGCCACTGTAGATTGAAAGAAATTTATACTTCGTAACGAAACGTCACGAAGGGATAAAGAGCTAGGGGAAATTAAAGAATAAATCTTCTTTATAGCTTTCACGTTCGTGACAATGTTGGTAACATAAGTTCAAGAATTCATAAGAGAGTAATAGTTATTAAATTAACTTCTCTTCGCGGGTCGTGATACGATCCATCAATACTGGTAAAATGTTTACAGTCCACGATCTGTAGTCAGTTCTATAAATATTCATATCTTCCATGCCTATTGAGGAAATTTGTCTAAATGAAATGCTAAGTTCGATATTTCTAAATAAATGTTTAATTATAAATATGCACACGAATGAACTTGACACATAGATATATTTATAATGAAAAATTAATTTGGAAACATCAAACCTATCATTTAATTAATTGTCTTCAACAGACATAGAAGGTATGAATACGTCTGGGACTAACTGTATATATGTATAAACAGTGGGCCACAGCGCAATAGTATTAGATACGCTGCAGAGTAGTCGGGCTATGAATGTGTTGAGGAGATCTGTTAGCAATAAAACATTTTTATATACACTACGTTTAAGACATAAGTAGCTTGAATCTATATATATTATAACATATACTTAATAGCATACATGTTTCAACAAAATACGTTATTAAAAGGAGAAAACTGATCCTGTCAGGCATGATATTCCATAAAGAAATATCCATTTGTTTAAATTCAAATAATGGAAAATCACGATGTAACACATTGGTTGAACAAATTTTATTGAATTTTTGGATAGGTAAGAGAAGTGCCAGTGGCTTAGAAGGCTAAATAGCCTATTATGGAATCATATTAGTTAGGATACAGCAATTGTATAATATCGATAGAATTAGTACTTAATACCGCATAAACATATAACCTCAACCAAGATCACCCACGAATTACAAAAAATATTATTATCTGGTTCAAGAAAGTATATCATAAAATTAAAGATAAACACATATGTTTTTTTTCTCAATTTACATATAAATTCATTAACATATCGTTAAACCCTTTTATACGAACCAAGTGTTTGAAGGAGACCTAATGCATGAAAGTGTTAGAATGCTTGTATGAACTACTACATATGTAAATTGAAAGTTCAAATTACAAAGGTTCTCCTACATCTTGAAAAAATATTTATTCAAAAAACTCAGAGCAAAAGTTTGATTAATACCGTTAATTAATACCGTGTCCCATATCGCGACTTAATCTCTCAGATTCTAAAGCAAAATTCCATAGCAAAATCTTTTGGTGATGTGACAGTATTACCTAATCAGGCCAGCGTTCGATAAACTCCGTGCCAGCTGTGATAAGCAACAAATAAATCCTGCGGACCAAAACTCACGAGATCGTATCGCTGATCGTGAGTACCTAGCGTTCACTCGGCTTTGGCGAAAGATGACCGCATGCGGTGTGAAACGGCTCGATGACCAAACCGCCATAGTCGGAGTCCGTGAAAGCTGACGGTCTTTCCGCGTGTGCAAGCGTTTCCGTGAACTCGTATCGCGGCTCGACATTAATCAATCCGGGCATTGATCAGGCCCACAATGGCCGCGTCGTTACACGGATCGCGCGCAATCCCTCGCGCCGAATATACCACACATTAAACGGATAATGCTTCCCAACCTTCCACACACTACGATTTAGAAAAAGTTAATAAGTCGGCTGAAGATGTTTGTTCAGAAAGATATATAAGAAACCAATGCAAGCGTATAAAAAGTATTTGAAAAATATTGTAGCTGTTTCAATGTTTAGAGTTAAAAGGTATTTTCATTCCGTAACCGTGAAACTATGAATTTGCATGAATGTCAGCGGAGTCTGTAGAAAATTATACAGAAATTAGCGGGTAATTGCTATTGTACTAACATTATTTGTCGTCCGGAAACTTTATCACGATATTTATCACCATAGTATTTTTATCCCTTTACCACATGATTTTTATTTCCTTTCATCATTAGTATTCTTCTAAGGAATTTTATTTCATCTTTATTTATACATTCACGAATTAATCAGAAATCTAGGTAGACAAGATGAGAGGGTATCCGTAATAGTATTAGATCTCTTCATACGAAAACTTCGCGTGTAAATCCTGCGATGTTTCCTCGTTAAACGAGTTCTGAGAAAATAAATGAATTCTGTTCTTTCAACCCATCTGAAAACACAACTTTTCTACGGTAGTAAATCATAGATCAGTGATAAATTGCATTCATGAATTCAGTGTATCCGTGTCAATTCTGATCGCAGACACAAAAAAAATATTTCATCCCAGTGGGATAAAAAGTAAATAAAAATCTCGAGCAAGTTATGAAGCCGTGATGTTCGAAATACAGTCACTGCATTATTCAACACACGTGTGAAACGTCAACGCACCGTTGGTGTTGGGGCGTAAATACCTCGACTTTCAACGATTTTCACATGCACACGCAAGATAAATGCATCGATACAGTATCCAACTAGATTAAATAGAAAGTGGCAAATATTCAATTAATAACCTCCATCGTACGTTATGCATGCAAGTATAACCTTTACATTATAATTGTAAATATATGTATATTTTATTTTTAATTTATAAAATAATTTGTAAGGTAACATCCTGAAGAGATCCTAGAAAATGGGAACTAATGACAGACCTTTTATATAATTAAAATAAATAATATTTATTTGTACTCTAGCTCATAAGTATATAGACACTAACCACCTAAAATGAATAATTGATATGGACCGTAAATTATTACTATAAAATTTGTTGGACGACCATCTTTTTAGGAAATTAATTTATATTATCCGCAAATGAGATCATTATGTTTTATTTGTCTTGAAACTTAATTCTACCCTGCAGTTAATAATGACTCAATTGAAGAGAACCCACTTAAACGGGTCACGTATTTAATCGTCAATTTGTTAAATCGATTTCCACGGACGCAGTGTATTACTCAGCCAGAGGTAGAGCGATCTGGTTGAATCGAGTAACAGCCTTGAAACTGTTCCCAGGACAGGAGACGACGTAGAAAACGTCCAAAGGTTGCAATGGGAAAAGGGATGAAAGGATTACGCGGATAGGTTAAGCCTCAAGAATCTCCCTTCACGCCTGGTTATACCGACGTCCACCCACCTGTCCGTCTCGTTGCGATAACCGACTGGCAGAAGTAGGAAGGGTAGTCCAGAGGATGGATTCTGCGCTAAAGATTTCCTACGGCTACGTTCCTCCGATATATCAGGCTGCATGATAGCCCGGGGATGAAAGAGGAGCGTTCATGAGGCATTCAATGTCCGATCCGTCGTATTACCACTCTTGATAAAACGCGGGGTTGCCATGAAATACAGAGTACGGCATAACATGTGGAATTCATTTCGGAGAGGGTTTCAGCACTTGAAAACAGCGAGATAAGTAATACTGGTAATACTGGCAAGAATTCTAGTTTCTCTCCATTGTTCGTTGATGATGTTTGGAATCGTGTGTACAGGTGTTAGTTATTCTCGGAACCACTTCTCCGATTACTTTCTCATTTGATGCACTTCAAAGAAGACTTAATAGTATGTGAATGATAGCAATCTACAATTACTTCTGTATTTAAACGTTATTTTCTGACGTTATTTTCTCACCTAGAAAGTCTTAGTATATAGGCTGCTTAACGAAAGTATATATCAAATCAAAAAGTGTATTCTTCTTTGATGTATTAAGAAAACAAGTACAGAAATGGCAGTCAGAATCATAACTAGATACTACAAATTAATTCATGTTAAGAAAGCTCTAATATTATTGAATTTGAGATGCGGAAAGTTTCGAGTTTCATATCTTCTAGTAGTCATTTATAAAAAAAATGAGAATATCCATTCAATAGAATTGTCTGAATTCGTTTTCTTGACAAGCGCTCCGCGTATTGGAAAATTTGTAACAGCGTTTGAAGTGATGACGACGAGTTATTCAAATATAGAACTGACAGATATGTATTTGATGTATGGACTTATGGAGAGTAGTGCTACAAGAGCACCTGTACAGAAAACGTCCCCCAATAGGACACGTCAATGCTTGACAGTTACGTCGACGACCTCTTATGAAAATGAACACGAGTTACTACAAAGTCTACTACAAAGTTACTACAAAGTGATAAATCACATTTCTATAAAACACTAGGTTTGAAATTTCTCAAAACAAATTAAACTTTATCAAGAATAATAAAAAGTAACCAACAGGTTGAACACCAAATGCTAAAAGGAAAAATAAAAAATTAGTAGAATTGAGAATAAAAAGAAAAATGGAAAGTAAATTAACCAAAATGGTAATACTCATTCCATTGAGAGCAGTCAACTTGGAAAGCTATAAAATCCATAAAAAATTCTCTCTCTTAACGATACCACTAGCGAAGAACAGCAACCAACCAACAGGTAATTTCAATGTAATAGACTCCGAAGAAAACATGTCTTAAGGGAGTAGACTACCGTGCCTTGTATGCTCTCGTACGCACTCACACAGCTCCACATTACTGTATACGTACACGGAACTGCAAGGGCTTGCATTGTTCTATTTTTGTCTCGACAATGCAAATTTGAGACCTCCCAATAGTCGTTTTGGCTAAATAAATGTTCAAATTTGTACGCAAGCTCCTATAGGTAGTATACTTTTGCTTTTTCGTGTCATAATTAATAATATTCAGCAGTATTTCGCGATCAAAAGAAGCAATATGATGGCGCAACAGTGCTGCCGCGTTGTCTGAACTAACGCTGCTGAAACATACGCTGCTGAATATTGTTAATTATGACACAAAAAAGCAAAAGTAGATTACCTTTAGGAGCTTGCGCACAAGTTTGAACATTTATCTAGCGGAAACGACTATTAAGAGGTCTCAAATTTACATTGTCGAGACAAAAATAGGACAATAGCAAGCCCTTGCAGTTCCGTGTACGTATACAGTGATGTGGAGCTGTGTGAGTGCGTACGAGGCATACAAGGCACCCTTAAATCACCCGTTACATCGCCCAGAAAGTAGAACTTCTGCATGTGATCAGAAGGGAAACTTGGGCGAACGAACCAAGCAAATATCCGGACGACCCCGAGGGAGGAAAGGTGAATCAGGTTGAAATCAAGTGGCGGTAAATGCATCGGGCAGGCTGCTAAAGCAGGATCCACGAGGACGAACGAAAGAGCCGGAGGATGCATCCCGAAGAAAGGGAAGACCGAAACGAGACAGAGCGACAGTGAGTATACGAGAGGAAGAGGATCGAAGAGAAACACGGATACAAGAGGAACTGACGTGGAACCTCGAGTGACGTCGCATTCTTCTTCAGCCTCTTTAACTTGCGTCCGTTCCGATCATATTTGCATTTTCGTCGTGAAATACGTCTGGGGATCCGTTGAATTCGTTTACTGCATTACCTTGCTTCCATGAGGTCTCATCAACACCACTAAACAGGTCCCTGCTCGTTATTGTACAGTGTTAATCGGCGAAGTTCTTTATATGTGCTTGATGAGTGTCGTATCTGTCCGGTTACATTTTTGTATAGGGTAGTGGAAAATATTTACACGTGGTGTAGGGAATAATAACTTCTTCGAGGAACATGTTACTGAAAATATAACAGTTATATTACTGTATACATTTGGAGAGATTAACTTAGACGGCGACGTTAAAACTGTTCGATGAGCCTAAAACGAAAGGGTAGTACTCTGTCCGCCCCTTGGAGGAATAATCCTTTGTTTACCTATCGCATAGTCTTGATCAGAACTAAACTTGGTCGCAGAATTTATCATCCGAGTGTTCTACATTACAAGCAGAGCGACTCAGCTTATCGATCGGGTATTCCGCATTTGCAAATTTTACCTACCGAGTGCGCCATATTATCGACAGAATATTATGTTTACCTTGCCAACTGGATACGCTTTTCGCTATCTTGAATCTCTTCTTTTCCAGTGCCCTGCACCTCATAAAATTCCACTACTCTAAAATCTATATAGAAGTACTATTGTTCACTTTTCTATAACTTTTTATTCTAGACTATGTATATTCAAGACAGACTGATGACTATGTGCAGACAAACTATCAAGACTGTGACGGAAACTATCTATCACGGGGAGTGAATAATATCTAGACGAGAACTGCTTGAATGGGACCATGGTGGTCTGCTATCATCATTCGTGATATATTTGAAAAAAATAACTTGAAACAGTATTTCAATATTTTCGAATTGTGTTGATTCGTGGTGCAGATGTAAATATATGGTTAAAAAACACTTTATATAGGACAAGAGAATAGAACAAAAGTTTTCGTAGACTTTTTTTGCTAACCACTGTTTTTATTTTGTTCTAAATGCCAAAAATGTAAACGCCTCAAACTTTACGTTATTACACTACAATTGTCATAAACTTAGAAATGTAAATAAATGTGTTCGACTGCTTTCATTCATTCGTTCACTTTCACATGCATAAAAAATTTAATCACAAAACTGATTCAAATGCTTGTGCCACAAAGGGTTAAGACAAGCCTTAACACGAATTGCGGAAAGGTATCGACAGTCAGAAGGAGATAGCGATCGTGATCTCCATGGAAAATGGCTGAAAGGAGATTACTCGTTCGGGGAAAAAATGCCGTGTGAAAAGCTACCCAAAGAGGTTGAATTTACACCCGACGTCGGGACTTTCATTGAAGAGATAGTTTTGATACCCGGAGGACAATGCGATACACAAGTGCTCGGTCGACCGCGACCAAAGGGATCGATCGTTGAGCGTTTATCGGTGTCGGCGAAGGCGCTAGATAAAATAATTTGACGGTGCCTGGTTACGAATAATGGGCGGACAGGCCAGGAGCTGAAAAGAACGCGAAAGAACCAAGGGGGGTTGGCGCACAATGGAAGAGCGATCCCCATTGTGTCTGTACTCTGGGTGGGTTCGCGGGACACGCGACTGATTTTCGCTCCTGAATAAGATTATGATAATAACGAAGAGCCGCCAGACTCCTCCAGCCTCGACCTTCCGTCCATAGGGTTGATTTTGTTTCGGCTGTTTCATTCCCGTGCTGGTCTCTTGCTTTGTTTGCGTGACTAAACGACGAACGTCTCCGCTGAGGGCGAATCGAGAACGTGTAAAGAGACCCTTCGAGCGAAAAGAGAGTGAAATAAGAGGAAGAAAGGTGATTGCGAAAGTTTCAGCAATAGACGTTGAAGAAATCAAAGGGACATTAATGATTCATTCTTCTCGGAGCTTTCATTCCGCGAGTACCTTTTCATCAGCTGCATCTCCGCGTTTCGTTATTCTTTGAAACACGAATTAGCGATGAGAGGGAAAAATGTTTTAAATGTTTTTACCCTTCTGCCATTTTCTACCTGCATACACTTCCGTAACGAATCCCACGACTCGTGTTTATTGGTTTTCTGGATATCGATTATATGGTTACTAACCACAGCGGTAGCACGGGGGAACGAAGTGTGCTAACTAGTAGGTAATTACGACCGTAATTGACCACGGTCCTAATTATCGCTCAATTTTATTTTAAGCGGAAAATGGAATTTCCTGCGAGTTCCTGGCGCAAGGAAGTTAATATAGTAAAGTTTAATATTACAGCTTAAAGATTTAGTGATATAAATTGCTGCAGCAGTTTCCAAACTTTTTGAAGATGCCCCTCTGAAAAGGGAGAACATTTCTGCTCCAGATAAACGATGGGTTTAAGCCATTAAAACACTAAATATGTTTGACTTCTGACGAAAATTATACTACACTCCTTTCCAAGTAGCTTGTTGAGAAAACAGTAAGTAACAGTGTTGTAAACTGGTTCTTTGTTGTTCGTGTTATTAATGTCATAAGTGGACTGCGGATCTTTATGCAAACTAAAATCTTCGTGAACGTGCCTACAAATATTGAACTTAAATAGAAATTAATTTTATTCTGGAAATATTATAACATGAACTTTACTTTCAATATTTTTTATATTTTTGCATATTGCTTGCATTTTGTAGTTTCTTGCACATTCAAATTTCCTATTCTTGTCTAGTCATAATTAATAACGATATTACATTAGACTTCAACAATGCAGCAAATAGATATGTGACTTTAGAGACGTGCGACATTATAGAGGGGTACAATGATACAAAAGAATATTCTCTTACATCTAGGTCGAATTCTCCATCAATACATGTTGATTATCATATAATAAGTGCATTTAGGCTTTTGATTGTAAATGTCTATATATTTCAATTGTTTCATTGGATTTGTTTAGTAGTTATAGTAATTTGAAAGTTAAGATGCAATGCTTAGCAATATATCGCACTTGCTGAATTTGCTCAATTCACACACTCAGGGCACACTGGTGTATGCTACATTTTTTAAAAGCTGTACTATTAGTAATACGGCCAGCTACCACTGTGTCGTATCCTAATTAACATTTACATTAAAAAAATACTTATTCGAATTTTACCAGTGTCACGCTTCAAATGCCATCTGACAATTTCAATTATCAAATAATAAAAAATGTCAAAGGTATATGAAATCGGCTATATCATATACAACAACCTAATACTAATAGAAAGAATTTTCTACGTTGGAAATTTTCTTTCACATCTTTCTACTTTGGGAAAGACTAATTTAGTTATAAGGCTATAATCATATTATCTAAATAAACTTTATTAAAACGACTTTGACTTCATCATTTCCTTAATATACTCAGTGAAAGTTCAAACCTTAGAAAGTTGAAAACTTACTCAATCTAAAATGACTACGAATTATAATTACTATACCTAATGCAAGCTAATCGTAATCCGATTTACTATCTTCATTTGCCTATGTTAGAAGTCACAAACTCAATTGGTATTAAATGACTTCATATTAAGCTCCACGACTCTTTCCAGAAGTTCTCATTTAAAATGACTGAATAATCTATGCGAACATTGTGTCCATTAATCTGGCTGTTTATTTATCAATCTACTTAGAACGTCGATAATATTTCCGTAATGCGAGTGTTTTGGCGCACGTATCATCGACTCGGGAGAAACATGATTAGGTATAATTAAACGGGAGTTAGTTAATAGTCTAGCCCCAGGCCTTTTAACGATCCAATGCCGATGGACTGGGTCAAACGAACGACTGGCGAACAAAGAGGGACTCCGATGCGTGTGCGAAGAGGCAAAAGAGAGCGACAGGGAAAGAGAGAGGAAATAGGTACTCCGGTCCGAGGGCGGCGAACAGAACCAATAATTATTTGTATTTGAACAATGCCGTCGCGGCTTGATTACTAATGAAATTGTCATTTTCAACGATAGCGCTGTAATGACAGCGGATCCTGCATGGTGTTGGCACTTCATACAAATGCATCCTACGTTTTACCACGACGGATTGAAACGAATGGAAGGGGAGGTACATGGCGGGGATATTTTGTCATTCATCTGTAGGAATAAATACAATTGCATTGGTGATTTCATCTGTTATACTATTTGTTTTTCTAATTGAAAACTCACAAGTTGACCGTAAGTTAATTGAAAGCAGAGAATTATACTTTTCTTGTATGTTTAATGTTTTGACAACAAGTAAATGTATTATGTTGTAACATGTGAGATGTCTGGTAGTACTTGTTACTAGTACTGTTCCTTTATAAAATGTTCTTTTACAGTATGACTAAGAGTATTTTCTGTTTCTTCTACTACATATATGTAGAATACTACAACATTAAAAAAAGAAAATAAAGAAGAAAAATAACCTTTGTCTTATCTTTCAACAATTTTTTTGGCTGGAATCATATACGATATCAATATGACTTTTAAGAAGGGAAGGGTTACATCCTTGACTTGTTATTAGTCTTTATAAATATAATAATGTTCGAAAATAGACATTTTCCGACGAGTGTCATAATTGGCCGACGTGACCTTTTGCGTAGCCTGAATTCACATTCAAATTCTACATTTAAATTTACATATATTTACAAATGCTGTTACATATTATATATTTTTTATAAGATAAATGTTAGATAATAATACTTCGATGATTTTTGTCACTCCTTTAAACTGCATCATCTCTACTAAAAAAATGTCTTGCATCTGTTAATGGTATCATCATTCTTAAAAAGTTAATCAAAATCGGTGCCTTTTAATTGGGTAATGTCGCGTCGCGAACCATTCGGCAGGTAACAGACGCAAAACGTAGTTTAAGGATTGGTTTATTACCATCCTCGAGCAACAGCAGTTACCTTCGATCGCGAAGAGTCAGCAGGTAGTTGCCAGCGAGGGTGCGAAACCACTCGTCTTCCTTACTATTTTTGACATACCAGTCAGTACTCATACAACCTCGTCCAGAGACACAACTAAAAAAAAACCATAGTTCACCTAATACACTAGTATTCTTCTATATGTATATCGCGTAACGGTTTAGCGAGTGAGTTCGAGCATTGCGGGACCCTTCAGGTAATTTTCGTAGACCGCGAGGCCTCTCACAACGCGGGGTCGGGTTTCAGCGAACGCGCTGAACCTGCCTTGCGCCGACTCTGGTCATAATAGTCATTTTCGAATATTGGCCTCTTCACATCAAAATGGAAAATTCTATCTGAACTAAATCTTTGCTGTCACAAAATATACAGCACTATGTTTTTGGTTAAAGTTCTGCAAAGATCAAAATACAGACCAATGAAATTCATTTTTAATTCATCCCAGGAACTAGGTATCCTATGTATCACAACTTACTGGAACTACCGCTGGAAGTGTGGGACTCGGTCTGATTAAAATCATCCACATTTCACTGCGCAACGCATCCTAATCGGCAGGCCGAGACGTGAGATAAATCCTAACGAAGCTTCGACGCGGGCAAGTTTTCGAAATATCCTCGAGATTAAAACCCTAGCTACCTCTTTTTTTGCGGTGTGATCCGACCGCGGAACTCTCGCCGTTAAATATTAAGCGGCGAAATAATTAATACTTTTGCCAGGAGCCGACGGAGAGGTGAAATTTTCAGGACACCGCGTCGTCGAGGAACTTGATAACGTTCCAGGCGCCTTTAACGAACTTGGGCTAAAAACTGGCCGGCACGGTGCTTTAATCGCGTAACGTTATGCTATCCTCATTAACCTCGTTAACACCGTTAACTTCGTTACACTCGCGGTATTGTTGCCAGTGTTCCATCTCCGGTGGGAAAAAACGAACTCTCGGGAAGACAGGTTGAGCAAGGGGTTAACGAGCTTGCGCAAGGTTGGAAATATAGTGGTCCACCTAGTCCAAATCCTGTTAAAAGATGCACAGAGTGTACTTATAGAAGACCAGTGAGTGCTCGCAGTTGGGTATTGTTTAATTACGTGTCTGTGAGACAGTTGATACGCCTACCGATGGACAACGTTCTTTATATTTAGATCAGAGACCGAGATCAGTGCCTCGGTACACACGCTTATGGGTTTATTCTTCTCGAATACAAACTATACCTTAGGTATGTAAAACCGTTTGACCTCGCATCACCATTCAAAGCACAAATACTTTTGGTGAATAATAACATTTTGGTTGTACCTGCGAGGTAAATTGTCACGTCTACTAAAGATGCTTTCTGTAGATAGATATAAGATAGCACTAATGTCTCGATTCACATTGTTAGGGTTTTATTCTTCCCGTTTGATAACAGTGTAGCGGCTAGCTGTAAATGTTTGACAAGACTTCGAACGTGCAAACGGCTAGAACCATAGCGGAACTACATATTTTTGAGAAAGCCGTTATAACGAATAGAGTTTTTGTAAAGCATGTACGTAGCTAGGGTTTGCCAACGGCCTCGATAGTTAAGCGCTAGTGTCATAAACCCTGAGTTTCTTCAAGGGTCTTCGACGAGAGGTCAGGCGACCATCGGCTGGTCGCGCCACGGACCTAGGACCCTGGAAAATTCAGCTGCGTTGTCACCTTCTTCAGCAAACGCTACCTCCGCCAAATGGCACCCCCGCAAGACAACGGGTCACGGGCACCCTGAGGGGGCACGCTACGATTTGCCGGGACTTGACGAGTCAGTCTGGTGCGAGTCACCCTTGGAGACAGTCACGAAAAAATAAACGGAATTTCTCCTACCAGTGATCTATCAATTAAACACGTGTATCATTACCATCCCTTCAACAGTACCTTGGATATGTAAAATCATTTAACGCTACGTCGCCAGTTGAAGTATAAATACACTGGTAGATAAGAACACTGGTATTTCCGACCATTGCGCGTAGGTAGGAATATCGCGTGTACGCGTGATGGCTTCCTGCGTAACTCGCGGCTGTGTGTGTATCCAGTGCAAGGCCTACCGAGTTCCAATCCCAATTACTCACTCTTCTAGTGGATAATGGCCGGATAGTTGGCAGTTAGCCAGGCCTTAGTATGGCGGTCGATTAATTGAAAGGTAAACTTACCGGTCGACTATGGCCAGACTTTCGAGGGGACTGCAGGGAAACGGCGGGCCGAGAGTGAGAGACCACTGGCAGGAAGGGCGAAGGAAGACGTCGAGAGGGGAACGTAGACGCTCGAAAAAGGACGAAGGGTGAAACGATGGGATGAGGGAGACGGTTGGGTATCGTGATAGCACGCAGCTCCGCAGACGACCGCCTTAAGATGGGGTTGAGAGCCAAACGGGCGAACCACTTACCTGAAAATAGAAAAGAAACAGCCGGTTAGCTAAGCTAATACAAATAATTGAGAGAACAGGAGGATAGCCCGCAAGATTCAGCCGTGCAAGGCAACGAAACGCTACCCCGATATCTTTCGCGTTGTATTCTCCAGATGTAATGAAAACGCTCCACCGGAAGGCGTGTCGAGAAAGGGTAGCATCCCTTGCACACTATGATTTCCAGAGTTTACGAGACAAGACTTCTCTTGGGATGAAAGGGATCGAAATTTCGCAAGGAATGGGCAATCATAAGATAAGCTGTGAATTACGAGATGGTTGATTTGTTTACATTGGAGATAGGGGCTATCGATGGATTATAAGATAAGTTTGTTCAATTTTGTTTAATTAACGAACTATTATATTATAGATTTTGTCATCAACTACCAAGTACAACAAGTTACTATACAAGTACGTTATACATATGTTACACAAATAACGTAGAATTGTAGAATATTGTCTGACCAAACGTGGTATCATTCTACTAGCCCACCAAAGAAGTAAAATAACATCGTACTTGTTCCGATGATATTCGATTTCTCTAGTGAAAGTCTTTATTTTAGGGAATTTTGAGATCACGAGCTTTTGACAAGTCCAGGGTATTCAATAACAACAAATTAACAATGGTTTGGAAAATTCAGCATGCTTGTAAAAACATTTATTGTTATCGATGAAATCAAATGATCACTTTTGGGTGCATTTCAGCTTTCAGAATTCCTAATAATAGGGTCACTAAATTATATCTCACTTCAATTAAATACAATTTGCTTATACAGGGTGTTTCCTAATTTTCCGACAACATTGTAGGAGCATAATCTACAAGTGAAAAGAAGAAAAAAATGTTATATGAAGTTTGTTTATAAACGCTTTTTTACGATATTATAAGCAAATATTGAATGTGACCTGAATAGGTCCTCCTACAATTTTGCCGGAAAAGTAGGAAACACCCTGTATAGTAATTTTATAATATCAATATGGATTTTAATTATTAAACGAATATTCTGTATTGTGACTTAAATATCATTGCAAATATTTGAACTCATTTGTCTAGAAATGTTTAGAAAAACGGATAGCAATTTCGAGTAGTCGAAGAGAATTAATCATCTTTGAAAAATGGTACGATTTGAAGTCAATATTAAAAAATTTAGCTGAGGTTTTGTACAAGAAAGAGAGAAGTACAAAATATTAATAACCGACATATTTGCTATATAAATATATTTTGCACATATGCAATATATACAGTGCACAATATAGATATTTACATATAAATAAAAACGTTGCGTAGACTACCATTTTGTCCTGCACTGTACATTATAAGGGATTTCTTTAAAAGTCAATAAATGTCAAATTTTTAGTTAGTTTCAAACTTCATCTTGCTAATCGAATAAGTTTGAAGAATATAGCGCACTGTTTACTACTGTGTCAGAACCTGACACGTGCAAAAAGAATAACTAGGAAGTAGGATTCGAGATGATCTCGCAGAGAGCAATAAACGAACTCGTTACCGAAGAAGCGGGTCGATTTGAATATACGACGCGAGAAACTCGTCACGTACTCGATATTGGCGAATGGCGCGGTAATAACCTATCCGTGGATGCGCTAAAAAACCGTATTAAACACTCCTCTTGAACGAGCCAGGACCACGGAACGGCTAAACCGGTAACTAGCCACGGCGATCCAGCGTCGACCTCCTTACTTATTCGTACCACGAACGCGTTTCCCGCTAGTTGCACGTTAATTGCGAACCACGAAATTGATGGTTTCGCTCCGGACACGGTTGAAACGGTTTTAATTTCACGTCGCTCGGCCAGTAGATAACACGGATCGTTATTCCATGGCGTTCTTGCCCATCTTTCCTGTTCCGTTCACAATTCTAACCTGCTCGAAGAAATCGAGGACGGAAAGACGCAACGAGTATCGTCCAAGCTCCCGATCGCTAATTAAAGGCAAGCCCGTCTACCGATTAATAGACTTCGCATTCGCGACTCTTCTCTTTTCGTTCAGTCGTACGGCCAGTAATAAAGGGTTGATCTCGAACGTATCGAGCAGTAAACGTGCAGACTAAAAAGAACTTAATCCGGACCAGTAAAGGAACTACTTATATAGTAAGGTTTGAAGGAACTCAGTCTTTCGCAGAGTACAGAATTGTTGATTACTTTTTGGAGTCGGCTTTCTTTGCTTTGATGGGTTTCTTGTAACTAGAGATAAACAAAATTCTATGCAATTGATAAACAATTATCAGAAACAGCGTACAGACATCATACTCTATAATTTTGATTGCGTCTCTAACCAAACAAATAACGGGTCGAGAGTTGTTCATCTTGTATTTGTTATTTCAAGGTTTTGTTAGATAAGAATTTTGCAACACAATTTGTTTGCCCGAGTCCCGTGATTCGGGCCTTGAAGATGTTAAAAAATAAAAACAACGTTATTTCGAGGTAAATCGCGAGGAGAAAAGACCTTGTGATCAAAATCTTAGTGAAATAAATATATTTGAAATTAAAATATGCATGAATATGAGGTGTGAATTGTTTATGCGTGCATCGTGATAGGCGGTATTAATTTTTCCAGACGCGTATTTGTCTAAAATGTTTGTGAACTGCCAACCCAGCCACGCGAGATTTAAACGTTTGGAATCGTTTTGATCCAACATTATAAGTTACAAGTTTACAAGTTTACAAAATTTATGAGTTATTATAAACAAATATTTTATATGATAATCTTCGTTTGGTTTATTTGGTTAAAACAAAAAAAAACGTATAAAAATACAAATATCAATAAAAAAGCAAGAATATTGTGCTCATACTTCTTACAATTCTCTTTCTTTTCATACTACAATTAAGAGCGAAGAATAATACCCCAAATTTCGTATTCTCTTTCAATGTGGCAATTATTAGCTATCCTGAATTCTCTTCTACCTCGTCAATGGAGGAGGATGACCTAACATATCTTGATACTTGCACCAATTCGCTAAAGATTATATCGAATGCTTGTAGACCTTATCAGGTACGTCACGAAGTTGCGTTCGTGTGCATCCTTTGAAAAATGGTGAATCGAACGTTACACAAGGAGCTCCGAACGATTAATAATCGTGTACAGGGTGAGTGTCTGCTCTTGACGGCGAATCGTTTCTTACGATGCGCAGCCCTTCTGGTCCGTCAAATTATAAGGCAAACCGTAGTGGAATGGGTGGGACCAGGCACGGAAAAGCCTGCAACTTTGAGATTGGAGGGCTCGCTCGATGGGGGTTTATTGCTTCATCACCGTGTTAATTATTGCTTCATCATCGGTTCGCCCTCTCTTTTAATTAGACCTCCGCATTAATCGGTTTCGCTGCTGGGAGCCGATGGGAAGCTACGCCTTCGTAATCGACAGTAATTAGTACGTTGTCGAACAAACATCATACGTACCGTAACAATTGCACGCAAAGGAACGTCTTGAAATGTTTAATGTACGTGCATCACCATTGAATCCGGGTTGCGCTCCAAATCCCAAAAGATTACGGTAATTTCTTGCAAATTCATCGGGATAAAATTACCACGCGGAATTTAATTGCATTTATTTTAACATAACTTAAACCTAACCATTGCTGTGTTTTTTTATTATTAGTTATTGTTTTGATTCAACAGTTAATAGTTCGCTTCGGTAATTAAAAATCGTAATCATTTTTGAAGAATTCTTCTGTAATTATCTCTCTGATTATAGTTTATTTCTGTGTTTATATGCATTATTCTTTCAGGAAATAAACGATTATTTACGGAAAAGGAAATATATCTAATCAGATTATTAAGATTGAAAATCTGTTTATTTTCGAACAACCGAAATTCATGTCCCGTTATATGACGAAAAAAGCTGTACGGCGATTAAATGGGTGGATAGTAACAAAATAAATATGTCCGGTTCAATTACGGTTCAGAATAAGTATTTATTAGAGACATTAATCGTGAGAAGTTTGTCAATATTTTAATATCTCTTAATTAGACCAACTGAATATTAATATCTGACAATAGTTAAATTAATTACTAACAATACTTATTATTTAAACAATGATGGGGAATATGATTATGCTGTGGTATTAATGTTTCGTAAATTCTTTTGTGGATGGATCCAACGAGCCTTCGAATTGACATGTCACGACATGTCACGCGGTTGTTGTTCGCTCTTCCCCTTCTCTATTTCGAGACGCACAAACGAGGCGCGAGCCTCGACCGACACAGGTATACGAGGGAAGAGAAATCATTCGTCGTTGATCCTTCCTTCCATATGGATCTCGCGATCGCGCGTCTGCGTCTCGTCTCCCTCCTACTTGTAGTTTCCCTTAGTTTCGTAGTTTGGTATTGGTTAGTTTTAAGGCGTACGTGTACGAGTGTCTTTTCTCTGCCAAATAATTATTAATCATTTATTCAATTCTTTTGTTTGTTCGTACGTCCATATTGGATTCGCAACTCCGTTCTTCATTTCGGTCACTATTACTTCATGTGATAAGTGTAGTAGTCAACTGTGTAACTGGACAGAAAGGTCGGTTGCCGTCCTCCTCAAGAATCTGTATTCGAGAGAAAGACGATCGATGCCTCCGGGTCAGTTCTCTACTCCTTACGTCACGTTTGGGTAGTCCAGGACTAGCCAAGCTGCGCAGTAAGGCCAAAGCGCAGTGAGACGGATCGCAAATTGGGTCCGCCGTGACTCCCGACGTGGCGTGGGGTGCGGAAGACTGGTTCGGAGGTGTCGGTCGTCATCTCTCGAGTCAGATCCATCAAGAGTAAACGGGACTGACTCAGTAAGTCCGTTACATGGTCGCGTCGTGTCGCAATTTCCATTTAGCTTCCATTTAATTCAAATAATTATTTGGCAGAGTCAGACATAGACTTTGGAAATCAAAGGGAGTTTGTTTTCTTTGATTTTCACGGTTTCGTACTTATTATTAAGCTCGTCGACTCTATGTACAGTATGCATCTGGTGGTCAGACCAGACCGGACTCCAATTTAACGTGGGCTGTCCACGTACGGCTGCAGGCCCTCGCTCCACTTCTGAACGCCGGCTCCGTCCGGCCCACTTATTACTCTTTCAAATCTGTTCCGATTTGACAACGAAAGCGTGATTGAAAAAATTTGATTTTTTGGGAATCTGTTAATAAAGCATTCGCGCGTCCGAATCCACGAACGGCGTTGACATGGGGTTACTCGTTCACCCTGCAGATGGACCTGAAGTTGGGGGTGGGTTTTCCCAAAAAAACGACATTTTCGTATTTTATTGCCATTCACGCAGGAAAAAGGCATCAAAACTGTGTCAGCCCGATGTCCTGGACTGTAGGACATGTAATCCACGCAGCGTGATAACGTTCCAACCCTTACACTTGGGGGTGGACCACCCCTACCTCTGCCCTCCCCCTCCCTTCAGTTTGGGGGCAGTTTTCGAAACGGGACCTTTTCGGCATTCATCCTTAACATATCGAGAACAAACATGGTGAATTTCATCGCCCTCTGATGTGTGGAAGTGCTCCCTTACGAATTAAGCCCTTCTCATCAACCTTCGCCAATGCAACTTTACACACGTCTAGGGGACACTTCAAAAGTACTCCTCACGCAGTTTCATTTCAATCGGTTGAAAACTCCCATAGTTACAACGGTTTGAAAAAATGTCCCTATTTTTTGCGGGCCAGTGCATGTATGTATACTCTATGTAGAGGGAGATCGAAGGAACTTTGATTCCTTCTATCTATCTCCGCGTCTCCAGTCGCAGCAACCTCCACGTGGTGAGACCTGGTAATCGGTATTATTCGTGACGAACAATCCTTCGTCGCGAATAATATCGAGAGCTAATGGCTGCGAACTTGTAATAAGATCTTTAGATATAAAAAGTGTAAAGAGCAAAAGTGTACAGTGTAAAAGCGTAAAGTGTAAAGTGGAAGAGTAGAAAAGTGAAAAATGGAAAAGTGGAAAGTGTAAGGTGCAAAAGTGTAGTGTAAAGTGATAAGTAAAATTAGATTTAGATTAGCAGGGACAACATCAAGGAGCCGTAGCTGGTATTAGTTAGTTAGATTTTAAATCTCTCCACCTCTTGCGTGTGCGCGAAGTCTGTAAATTTATTATAATATGTATTTAGTTACTTTTGTTTTAATCAGATTATTCTTGTTACATATGTAATCGATATATGTAATCCCAATGTCTATCGAATAACTCCCAATTGTAAAAATAAATTTTTTTTATGACCCACTTGTAAATCATTTTCAGAGCTAAAAGGATTATACACAAGAATATAATTATTCGACAATTCCCTCCTATTCGTTTCCTACCACAATAAATAGTTGTCTTGTTTTCTGTTGACATTAATTATTTTTCGAAACATATATCTTCTATCGATTCTGTAACTTGATACATACACTCGATGTTTTATTACCTAAATAAATGTTTTTTTGTTACATACAATATCTCAAATACATACGGTCGAAATATCATTAAAAAAGCTAGCTTTTACATTAAAATTCCTCCATTATTGCAGAGAATCGTGTGCATTATTTCGTCGAAACGCTCGTGAATAATTACAGAACAATAATGCTTGGTTCGACGTTGTGTTTAAATAATTTGTTTACACCAAGCACCAATTCGTATGATCATTTAATTGCACTTAGTTTAGCATCGTTTCATTTTATTTTAGGCCGAAATCCCCTCGAATCCAATTGAATTTCGCCGTTCGAATAATCGGCGACATTTTGCCCGCGCTGCCAATTGCGCGCGATGTTAATGACCGTTTAATGGGATTACGCTGAATATGCCGTTCAGAGTTTTTAATAAGTAACTTATTGCCAAATGACGTTATTACGGATAAATGTGTTCCACGCGAGCGCATGCCTATACGCGTTACAGTGCTTCACTATTGGGATCGAAATTTAATAAGCGTGTTATCCGTTCAATAAATAATCAAACGGAAATCGATCTGATGCAACGATAACGTTAATTAAATACTGGTCAATTGAATGCCGCGTTTGTCGTGATTTTATTTGTTTTTTGAAGATAGAAAAACGAGAGGAGGTACTAAAGCACGAACTAGGAGGGATGCATACCTTAATTATCTTTATAGTCGATGTGTATATTTCTCTTGACGAGCGATAATAGCAAGCGTTCTCGATTCATAAGCCCTGGTTGCTTTTTAAATTTCACAAATCCAAAATAGCAGTTAATTTTTTTCGAATAAGATATGTTGATAGCGTTAACACAGCATATACACAATTGAACTATAGTATCAAACATAGTACATTTAACACAAATCTTTTCGAACTTTAAATTCTTCTTCGGTGTGCAAGATGATTGTTATTACTCACAAATATGTAAGATAGTATAATGTACGGAAGAATAAAACAAATTGAGCAAATTTGTAAAATGAAGTGCTTACCATAGATAATGAATAATGTAAAATCATTCAATTAAACTAATAAAAGAATAGAGTGTTAAATGTTGTGAATTTTGAAAATTCTAATTACAAAATCTACACTAACGATCAAAACTTAGCGGACAAACATTTAAACGGTTCAAAAACATGGAAGTTTTCAACCGATTTCGACTCTCCTGATCCAGAAAATGCCATCACCCATACCGTGCTCTCCATAAGCGCCCTTTGGGGGGAGGGGGTGGAACAGCTGCAAATTTTCAACCCCCTTTGTAAAAAAACACTTCCACGCATCGGAGGGCGATGAAATTCACTATGTTTGTTCTCGATACGTTAAGGATGAATGCCGAAAAGGTCCCGTTTCGAAAACTGCCCCCGGAGCTGAAGGGAGAAGGGGAGGGTAGAGGTAAGGGTGGTCCACCCCCAAGTGTAAGGGTTGGAACGTTATCACGCTGCGTGGATTACATGTCCTACAGTCCAGGACATCAGGCTGACACAGTTTTGATGCCTTTTTCCTGCGTGAATGGCAATAAAATACGAAAATGTCGTTTTTTTGGGAAAACCCACCCCCAACTTCAGGTCCATCTGCAGGGTGAACGAGTAACCCCATGTCAACGCCGTTCGTGGATTCGGACGCGCGAATGCTTTATTAACAGATTCCCAAAAAATCAAATTTTTTCAATCACACTTTCGTTGTCAAATCGGAACAGATTTGAAAGAGTAATAAGTGGGCCGGACGGAGCCGGCGTTCAGAAGTGGAGCGAGGGCCTGCAGCCGTACGAGGTCAGCCCACGTTAAATTGGGGTCCGGTGTGGTCTGACCACGTACAGGTTCGCGAGTCCGAATCCACGAATTCACCCCGCAGATGGGCCTGAATTTGGAGGTGGGTTTTCCCAAAAAACGACATTTTCGTATTTTATTGCCATTCACGCGGGAAAGAGACGTCAAAACTGTGTCACCCTGATGCCCTGGACTGTAGGACATGTGATCCATGCAACGAAACAACGTTCCAACCCTTACACTTGGGGGTGGACCACCCTTACCTCTACCCTCCCCCTTCTCCCTTCAGCTCCGGGGGCAGTTTTCGAAACGGGACCTTTTCGGCATTCATCCTTAACGTATCGAGAACAAACATAGTGAATTTCATCGCCCTCCGATGCGTGGAAGTGTTTTTTTACGAAGAGGGTTGAAAATTTGCAGCTGTTCCACCCCCTCCCCCCAAAGGGCGCCTAAGGGTGATGGCATTTTTTGGATCAGAACAGTCCAGAGAATGCATTGAGTCCAAAATCGAGATCGTCGTCCAAAAATTGTGGATTTTAGAGGGGGTGGGATGTTGTGAGGGGTCGGTTTGTCCGAGAGCGATTTCATGGGGTGCATTTTGTAGAGGGCATCAAGCAGAGTCGCCCTAAAGGTTTTTTGAATTTTTTTAACCTTTTCCATTACTCCTGGCACCTTCAAAAGTGATGTTTTTCGACATGCCCCCCTTTAAGGGGGTGAATTAACTCCTTCGCATCAACCCTCGCCCATGTAACTTTACACACGCCCAGAGGACACTATAAAACTACTCCTCACGGAGTTTAATTCTAATCGGTTGAAAACTAAGTTTTGATCGTTAATGTATGTCAAGTAAAAATAATGAAGTAAATTTTGAGAACATACAATATGGCAGTTCATATCTCTTAGAATATTTATTTTGGATCTGGCAATCAACATAAATATTCTTATTACTTTCATGATTATCCCTAATACAAAAGTATACGAGATATTTTTTTTAAATTGTGCTGTAAACCAAAAAAGAGTAAAATTCTACTATAATCAGCTAGGACCTTAAAAGGCTAAGAATCACTATTCTAAGTTTTCGAAATGCCAATTACAGAACATACACAAAATAAAAAACGCAGTGCTGACATTCAAGCTAGAAAGCTGAATATTTAAAAACAGATCATTAAGTTAATTGAAGTAATTTTTAATCGAACATATTATTCCGTTCTCGTGTAATTAATCTGTATTTCATTTCGGGTTTATATGTATTCGTTTGAAATTAAAGGTAATTGTATCCTCTAATGGGACCACGTACCCTAGTAGTTATTTTTAGTTAATAAAACGACAATTTTTTGCTGTTTGTTCACAAATCTTCAAAGAAATTACTTACCTCTGTCATCTAAACTACTTACTAAAGCAGAAGATTACAAGTTTTCAAATATAGGCGCCTAAAAATTTAATATGAGTTCTATATAACAACGTCTCACTTTCACAACTTCAAAACACCTTACAAATCACAAGAAAAAGAACTACAACAAAAGATTATAATTCTTATGATAAAAAACGATTTAGAGCCCTAAATATTTAGAATACTGTAAGAGTTCTATTTAACTATCTGTCACTTTCACGACTTCAAAACACCCTACAAATTACAAACAAAATATGGGCAACACAAATTATAATTTTTATGATAAAATAAATATTTAGAACTTTGTAGGAGTTCTATATAACAATCTCTCGCTCCCACAGCTTCATAATATCCTACATACAAATCACAAGAGTAGCAGAATACATCGCGAGGAAAGATCGAACAACGCATTGACTCTCCATTGAATGCTACAGAAGTCGATGTTTTCGATGTCTAATTCATCGATGGAAGACTTGGTTTAGCTTTTTCGCCCCTTTCCTTAACTTTTCACTCGCACCGTGCCTTATTCCTTGACCGTTTTCAGCGGCGACCCCCGTTGCTTTAAAAACAGACGAACGGGCATGTGGGGTGCCAGATCGTACTTCTCGCCCCGTTAATTACCGGAGTTTTAATGAGCAGAATTGCGCCCTCCGTTCAATTCGATTCCCACCACCGCTCCTCGCAACTCCTGGCCACGGTTTGTCCTCACGTGGCGAACGGATACTGCCTATCTCACCCTGCCACGTGGGATCTGTGACGTCCAACCCGCGAGTCCTGTCTTTTCCCTTCACGCAAAATAATTTCGCAGAGAGTGGGCGCATCTTCAGGCCACATTGTTACCGTTCCCGAGCCGTCGAAGTGCTGCGTATCATTATTTTTAATTAACGATCGCGGGACGCGTTCCTGCTGCATGGGAAAACATCATCGACCTCGGCATTAACGGCTCTCCCTGACGCTAACGATGTTTTAATTTTAATGAATTCGAATTCCCGTGGCGCCGCGTCATACTCCCCTCGACTTGTCGTTGTCCCGACTCTAGGATCTTATCTAAATACAAATTTCGACTCACGAGTGGGCAACAAGCGATAAAATCGAATGAGGTAAACTAGTGAAAGATCGTCACAACCTTATCGAATTGAAGAAATTCTAGATTTTATTATGACTAAATGAATACAAATGAAAACAACTTTTGGTCCTTTATTTGTTCAATATCATATATTGTGCATTCCATAAGATATTGTATGTATAAAAGTATGTTTGTGTTTACAATATATATATATATATTCACACACTACCAATCCAAACATTTCAAACATAAATTCAATATTTGTTTTTTTCTATCATAATTAATTATTTACCTACCTTCCTTATACATACCTAACCTTATACACATATTTCATACACGTATGGTTCACAGAATGCTTTCAGTCACTTCAAATAACTTAAATATGTACACATAGTTAAAACATCAATTAAAAATTTGCTTTCCATTAACGATTCTTCTTTGTCGAAGAGAAGTATAATTGTATTACGCGCCTCTTTCTCGAGATCAACCTCTACTACCCCCACTTCCCGCCGATATTGCTACAAACTTCAAAGCTAAAAATCAAAAAAGGGGCGAGCATCGCCTCTCATGTCTGCACGCCCGTCAAGCCTCATTCTTTCGCTTTGTGCCGATTAGCCATGTTGTTAATGAGAGAATTCCTCTTCTCTTCTGTGTAAATGTTTCGCAAAGGGCATAGAGGAGATTATTCCGATGTGGGGAAAACCAAAGTAAGGATCTCAAGAGACGTCTCAAGAAGTTGGAAAAGGAAAATAGAAAGCTGAGGAGGAAAAAGAAGAGGAAGAGCCATCGTCGTAGGCATAGATCGAGTGACGCGGTTACCGACGAGTCGTCGTCGAGCGGATGTAAGATTGTTAGAAAGTTACTCATATTTTGAATATGAGAAATATGAGACAATGTTCAGGACTAACCTATTATTGTCGGTCTAGATTTCCAAATCGTGACCGTCCCAGATATTTCAGAGCGAGATCTTTCAATTTAGATCGGTGTGTTTCTTCAATTCCTCCATATAGGAGTGAACAAGAGGACAACCCGGCAGATGACAGCCATGCAGGTCAGATGCATCGGGTTTTGCTGGATTCCACGAGTCAGTTGACAAATCTACGGAACATCCCTGTCAATGATGTGCCACTGGTAGATTCTGGTGAGCCAGCGGTATTGAACATAGAAGCTGCGTTAAGTTCTGATATTTTAGACATTTTTGGCAAGCGTATTTGCGAAGAAAGAGTCTTTGGTCCCCCAGTTCTTAAAGATCTGGTGGTACGCTGCGAAAATGTTATTAAGAAGGGTCTGTCGGAGGAAATTAAAGTAGAGGTTTTGAAGAAATATCCACCTCCTAGTAACTGTACGTCCATTGATCCTTCCAAACTAAATCCTGAGTTCAAATCTGTTGTCCAGGAGTTAGTTACGAAGAGGGATGACCGCATTCGGAAGAAACAGGAAAAGATTACTGCTTCCTTGGTGCTTGCAATGCAGGCAATGTCTATTGTTGTGAAGGGGAAGGAGAATCCTGAAATGCTGGCTTTAGTTAAATTCTTGTTGAACTTGATCCAATTATTGGCGGATCTGCAACACGATGAATTTTTTGTTCGTCGAAGCCTGATATTAGCCAATATCAACGCATCTCTTCGAGACGCCGTCAACGCATCTGGCTGCGGAGAATTTTTGTTTAGAAGCAATTTGGAAGAGGTATTGAAGAATGCAAAAACGTTGGAAAGTTCCTGCAGGGAGCTCAAGGTCGCTCAAAGATCGCAACCTTTGAAACAAACAAAAAACTTGAAATTCCCGCCCCGTCAACCTCAGGCCAGGAATTATCCAGCGGCGTCGAGCGGACAGAAGCCGAGGTATCACTTGTTACAAAAGAAGCAGTCGCAGTTTGTTCAGAAACCTCGCTACCAGAGACACGATCGCGATCGGAACCGAGATCGGGATCACTTGAAGAAACGTTAGAGGTTGGTGTAAGCTTTATAGCCGGTAGACTCGGTCTCTTCAAAGATAAATGGTAAAATATAACCTCTGACGAAAAAGTTTTGTCTTGGTTGATGGGTTATAAGATCCCTTTTTGCACAAAAAATAAAACAGACCGTGCCTTCGAGTGTTTGGAATTTCACAATTAATGAAAGGTCAATAATCAGTCAATTAATTGACGAGTTAATAGTTAAAGGTGCAGTTCAGCCGTGTCAGTCGAGCGAGGGTCAATTTGTCTCAAGTTATTTTCTAGTCCCTAAACCGGATGGATCCAGTAGGTTTTTTCTAAACTTGAAGGCTCTGAATCAGTTCGTTGAAACCACTCATTTTAAATTCGAAGATGGTTGAACGGCCTCAAAGTTATTGAGTCCTGATTCTTTCTTGGCAACTCTCGATCTTAACGACGCCTATTATACAATTCCGATCCACGTATCTCATAGGAAGTATTTGAGATTTATTTTCGATAAGCAGTATTACGAGTTCACGTGTTTGCCGTTTGGCTTGTCAACTGCGCCTTGCGTGTTTACTAAAATGTTAAAACTCGTAGTAGCTTACTTACGCCAGTCGGGTTTAATTTCGGTCATTTACGTTGATGACATTCTTTTAATAGGAGACTCATTTGAGCAATGTTCAATTAATGTAACGAAATCTAGTTTGTTTCTCGAATCTTTAGGTTTTGTCATTAATAACAAGAAAAGTCAGATGACAACGAAGAAAACTTGTCGATTTCTCGGTTTTGTCTATGATTCCGTTAAGATGACAGTTGAATTACCGACGGAAAAGAAACTTCGGCTCAGAAGCGAAATCAGAAAGTTCAGAGTAAATCAAGAATATAAGATTAGAGATTTCGCTAAACTTGTGGGCACTTTAGTTTCGTACTGTCCAGCGGTAAAGTACGGTATGGTTTATACTAAGGCATACAAGAGGGCTAAATATCTCGCACTTCGTGAGAATAATGATGATTATGAGGATCTTATAGCTATCACTCGAGATGTTATGGATGAACTTGAGTGGTGGAGGGCGACTGGTTCGGTGTCTCCTAAGCCAATTAGAAATTCGTTGTTCGATCTAGAATTATTTACAGACGCCTTTCTCTCAGGCTAGGGAGCTTTCTGCAAAAGTACAAACGAGAAAACGCACGGTCACTGGTCATCGCAAGAAAAAGCTCGACATATAAATTTTTTGGAGTTGTTTTCAGCATTCTTTAGTTTGAAATCTTTTGCAGATCATTTATACGATAAACAGATTTTGCTCCGAGTTGATAATACGACCGCGATTTCCTACATAAACAGAATGGGCGGCGTTCAGTTCGAAAAATTGAATAGATTGTCTAAAAACTTATGGAAATGGTGCGAGCAGAGAAATTTGTGGATTTTTGCGTCGTACATTCCACCCGAAATGAATTATGAAGCTGATACAGAATCGCGAAAATTAGAGTCTAACACCGAGTTCAAGCTGTCGCGTGGAGCCTTCGAGAAATTAAGCGCATTGTATGGTAGACCAGACATCGATCTATTTGCGAGTCGAGTAAATGCCAAATGTGCGATTTATGTATCCTGGCATAGGGACCCGGACGCATTTGCTGTGGATCCGTTTACGCTCTTTTGCAAACCCTTTTTCTTTTACGCCTTTCCACCATTCTCGATCATTCCGCGAGTCTTGCAAAAAATTAAGAATGAGAGATCAAAGGGTATTGTTGTGGTACCTGAATGGCCTTCTCAACCGTGGTTCCCTATTTTTCAGTCCCTGTTAATCTCAGAACCGTTAAAGTTTAGACCTAATTCGAGTATAATTGTTTGCTTCAACAGGAATGCGTCAAAATTTTGGAAGAACCTTACCCTGATTGCAGGAGTCTTGTCCGGATGAGCTTCGAGATGAAGGAGGTTCCAAAAGATTCAATGAGAATATTGTTGGCATCGCTCAGCGACTCATCATGGAAACAATATGATTCCGCTTTGAGGAAATCGTGGTCTTTTTGCTAAACGAGAAAAATCAGCCCGTACTCAAATTCTGTTCCAGATGTTTTAACTTTTCTGACAGAAGCATTTGAAAAGGGAGGTTCTCAGGGCACATTGAATTCCTATAGATCCGCTATTTCGTTGCTCGTAGGGCCAGAGCTAGCTCACGATTTCAGGTTAAAAAGGTTTTTCAAGGCGATGAGTAGATTGAGGGCGTCGAGGCCTAAGTATAGTTCAACTTGGGATCCGAAGATGGTCTTAGATTATTTAGTTACGTTGCTGCCAAATGAGAAAATGAACTTGAGAGACTTGTCGTTAAAACTTATCATCTTACTCGCTCTTACTACGGGTCATCGAATGCAAACCTTTTCGCTAATAAAATTAGAAAATATTCAGCGTGAAAGTAATGCAATAGAAATAAATATTCCTGCACATATAAAAACATCGAGCAAAAACAGGAATCAACCCGTATTGGTGTTCCCTTTTTATTCAGCAAACGTCATAGTTTGTGTTGCTTCGGCTCTGGAGTGTTATATCGCGAGGACCGTGAGTATTCGAGAGTTAGTAAGTTCGCTGTTCGTGTCATTTAAAAAACCGTTTGGGGCTGTTGGAGCTCAATCACTTAGCCGTTGGATCAAGGAAGTTCTGGGTAAAAGCGGGTTAGACACAGATATTTTCACCGCTTATTCCACGAGACACGCGTCGACTTCAGCGGCGAAGAGAAAGGGACTTGATTTAGATACTTTAAGACGAACGGGGGATTGGACTGTCAACTCGCAAACTTTTGCCAAATTTTATGTTTTACCGTTATTGAATCCTACTGATTCTTTTGCTAACACGATACTAGATGATTAAAAAAGATAGTCGTGTTTGGAGTAGGGAAAAATGTTCTATTCTTTACATGTAAAATAGTTCTGAGTAAAGTACTGTTTATAAAGGCTCTTTTTTACTTTACTTCCGTTTTATCGCCGTAACAAGTAGTTGAACATTTACAGGTTGATCTCGAGAAAGAGGCGCGTAATACAATTATATGATTAAACGAATTTACCTAAGTGAAGTTCTATCATAATTGTATGAAGTGCCTCTTTCGAGATAATCAACCCCACCCTATAAATCCCTA
>NW_026534348.1:19784587-19802278 GCF_026225885.1 Hylaeus anthracinus | reverse complement strand
GTAATTATAGAACGATACTGTTTGGGACGACGTTGCGATTAAATAATTTGTCTACAACAAAACACAATTCTAAAAACCTATGACTATTTTACGTCTCCAAGGTGACGTAAGTTACGTCACGTAACCCACCGATTCAACTCTGAACCCGTCGATAAAAGTTTTCCTCTCCAATTCGCCGGAATATCCGTTAATATTTATTAGAATCGGGTATTTTCAGCAAGATATCTTTGTCCTATCGCGCGATAGCCTATCGAATGGCCATGGTTATCTCTCGTCCGGCCGCGATCTATTTTTGTGGGTTAATGGAGTTTCAGTAGTGTGCATGCAAGATAGAACGAGAAGCAGACGCAAAGGGATAGACCAGAGAGCAACCACGAGCAAGAGAATAAATGTGTTTCAGCCAATCAACGCCATGAGCCATCGGTAGTCCCGTTTCTTTCCGATTAAATCGTCCACGGAACGGCCCGTCGGATAGACTAGTCGCTCGTGTCACAATTTCTGCATGACAGGCCTTCGCGACGCATATTCTGGCTGACCAGCAGCGAAATTAATCGGAATTCGATTCCATCTATGACGACGTAAATTGGAAGTTACCCTCAGAAACTAGCTCCGCATAATTTCCACGGGAAAACAAGTTCTGAACATTGGTCTGCTCCCAACAATGCCGTGATGTAGTCATGAACTTTGTTCAATTACCGCGACATATTCTGCGCGATGAGGCTGCCCTCGAGATCTCTTTACCATTATACGTCGTGGAGACTTCGTTGTCTTCTGAAATAGAAATTCGGAAGATGTTCTCGGAGCAATTACCTCTTTCAAGAAAATACGAGATTCCCTGCTTTCTGTGGTAGACTGTGCTAGACTGTGGTTGGCAGAATTTAATCTTTGCTTCAAATTAGCTAGGGGAAAAGGAAGAAAAGGTGACTTATATTTCAATTACATATATGAATAGAAAATTTGGCTTAATATTATATAATTAAATGTGTGAGATGTGTATTACCTTTGTATTAAAGCTATTTATGTAAAAATATTCATATAAAGAATACTTAAAGTGAGACTTCTAGTGTGTATGGGGATCAAAGAAATGATAACATATCTGAGAGACTAGCAATGAGTAACATTGTATACCATTTTTATCAATGTGTCATAATTTCTTCGTGTAGTACCATTTTAACCATTTCAATTTAATACAAATATAACGATTTACAAATAGATGATTAAGTCATAAAAAAGGAATTATTCCAGATCAATATTGAAAACTATCACAGTTGTATCTTAGCAAAAGACGCACAATAAGTGTAATTATTTATGCAATTATATAACTGTCTTTTTATACACTTTTGCCAAAGTAATTCCCCAATTTCTCGAACAAGGTAATTACATACGTTTTACTATTTCGTCTGTATCCTTTTTTAAAATTACTTTATTTATTGAAATATGTCGTATCGACGAGAAAAGATAATTATGCTATAAATCAATGCCCGGGTGAGTATTAGCTACTCGGAAATGTGAGAGTCTTACGGTTGGTTGATTGCGACTGTTCTATTTCATGGCTTGATTTCTGCACTCGCGAAACGTTTACGCTATAAATGCAGGCAATATTTCAGGCAATCAACGTTTCAATAATTCGTAGCCAATGTATCGAATAAATTCGCACAATAACGAAATAAATAAACCCCGCGTTTCTGCTAATAAAAACATCGAGGGTGGATGTATGGAAATATAGGATGTCAATTGGATTTAAAATCGTACAATTAGTATCGGAATACATTTTATGGAAACGAAGCTGGATTGTTACACGTCCTGTTGATTGATATTATACATCGAGTTTATATAAATACTTTTTCGAAATTGTTCTGCACATCGAAACTGTAGGAAGGGTTTATAACAAACTTGTTATTTTGTTCGTGGACTGCACGAATAAAAATATGCGAGCTGTTAATAAATACAGCGCGCTGATTTTCAAAATCGAGTACACGCGTCAACTCGGTAAACGAGTTTTATTTAAAATTTTATCCGCCTATGTGCGTATTCATATTTATTCTGTACGTAACGATAGTTTGTATGTAACACGTATTGCCAATGTTACGTTACAAAAACGGAGCTTGTCACATGTCGTAGAAAGATATATAGTAGTTATTTGTTCTCCTGTCTAGCATTCTATCATTATTCATATAAATTTATACTAGACATACTATTATTACTTATATTATTGATTATTATTGATATACTGGGGAGGGTATATCAATAATAATCGGCTTAGAGTGTCGCGCGGGAATACATACGTATATGCGTTTTTGTTATGCTTAGGTAAAATTCCATGCTTTCTGTCATTATAGGATAATCATTTAATAACAATTGTTTTTTATTTTTGTTTCATTCATCGTGAAGACTAAATTTTTTAAAATTGTATAAAAATATAAGAGTTTACAGAGCAAAGCAACTAGTATCTCAATACAAAGTAACAAATACTTGCTAATTACCATAGTAACCGATTAAACAGTTACCGGTCGGTGAGCACTGGGAACAGAAAGCCGATGAATCGGCTACCAGTCGGTAAAGTATTCAGAGGAAGTTCAACTCTATTGGGAAGAAGCCAAACGTGGAATCAAGACGTTTAATTAAAATGTTTAACTATCCTGATTCCATAAAATGAGTATTTTTAATATGAAAACTATATGCACACAATTCAAATTTGAATACGTAAATGTGTATATTGCGAAGTAAATCTTGTAAAATTACCGAAGAAAAATCAGACTTTCCTTACCTCTAATTAATTCCTGATATGTACATCTGCTATATTTGTATTGAAAATTCGATAGTCAATATATCGGTTCGCGGTATTTCTCGCAATGATCGCGAAGCCGATATACCGACTAAAATGCGTTAAAACGGTTATGCAGTTCTGTTCCGAACAAGCAGGTTGTTCCTTCGCGCAGTTTCCATATTTAGAACCAAACGGGCACGTCATTTCTTACGTCCCAAGGGGTCCCCGACGAGAGTGAAAAGCAAGATGTTAATTCGCGCGGTCGTTACGGGGTCACCGAACCCTGAACTCCTCGACGGCCTACAGTCATCGTCGACGTCGCCGGCACCACCGTCGCCCCGCTACGTCTACGTTGTCGTCATCGTCGAACGAACGGTACGAGCGCGTACCTATTCATCGAAAACGACTGCCACGTACGCGTTCCACCCACACGCGTCCTCGTACGCGTCGGAGGGGTTGAATATATTCAGTGGTTGGACCAGCGCGAGGGAGACGACGACGTGAGTGCACCGAGAGGAAGCATATGTGCATACGCGGAGGAGAATATCTGGAGGGTGTGAAAGAGTGCGGCACCGCGCGAAGCGAGACGACGATGATGACGGCGGCATCGAACCAAGAGAAAGAGAGAAAGACTGCGGGTAGCAGGGGTTGAAAGAGGTGGGAGAGGTGCTGGCGAAGGGCGGCGCACCTCGACAAAACAGAAATGCATGCGTGCGTCAATTGTTCTTGGCGCATAGGGTGTGCGTGCGTTTTACGTGGCGCGACGCGTCGACTTGCATTATCTATTTATTCTATATTCTGTATTTATCTGCCAGTGTCGCTAAACGTATCTTTAACGTTAGAGGTGATTATAAAGACACATCAATAGAGATTCAAGCAGTTAAACTCATTTAGTTTGTTAGACGTTTCGATCTTTGTTTAGATATTCTTCGGTAAAACTAAATTAAACTTAAGTATGCAAAGTAAAAGTTAAGCTTAAGAGTGTCTTCTTATAAATATTCGTGGAAAGAACGGGTCACTTTTTTCTTTAAAAAAGGAGAATTGTGTAGAGTTATTAGGTGTACAAATAAGTTCGGTGCCTTTTTATCATATATTCCGTGTTTATTTATAAGAAAAAGGAACACACGTTATGTTTTAAAGTAATCACCGTTACTTTCTACACACTTTTTCCACTTTTCGGGTAGTTGACGGATTCCGTTTCTATACAAAGATGGTGGTTTTGATTCAATCAACTCATTAATGCTTTTTTCGACTTCTTCGAAAGATTTGAAATGAGAATCAACTAAGTGGTATCGTAGCGACCGAAAAAGATGGTAATCTGAGGGGACCATATCTGGAGAATATGCCGCATGAATGAGAATCATTTATGTAGCCTCAGCAGAATGTTTCTTCAACTGAAATGCAAAAAGAAGTTGAAGTGCAAATTCAAAAATCGACAAACATGCGTTACCATATTGGTTTCACCAGGAGCACTTGACTATTTATTTCGAATCCTAACTAATGTCATTAAGGAGAACTCCACTAACATAAATCCCTAATTGATTGATTAGTATTATGCTACAGGAGTTTGAATATTATGGGGAGATGTAAGAGCTATCCGTTCGTAAAAGGTAAATTTAAAAATAAATTAGAAATGAAATTAATGAATTCAAAAGTTGGTGATGTATAGTGCCTGGTGGTGTGATGACGATGACGGCGAGGACTAACACGGATACCAAGAGAAAAAGAGAAAGACAGGGGCACCAGGGTGTGGACGGGGGAAGGAGAGAGGTGCTGGCGAGGGCGTCACAGCGGCGCTGGCGTACCTCGACAAAACAGAAATGCATGCGTGCGTCAATTGTTCTTGGCGCGGGACATGTGTGAGTGCGCGTTCCGTGCTTGGCGCGCCGCGTCGACCCGCGTGTATATTATATCAATGGACGAGGGTGGCGTTCAGAAGCGATCGCGTTCGCTCGTTGATCATCCGGGGTAGCCCCGGAGGAAAGGGAAAACCCGTTTCTCTGCGAGGCCGACCCGTAATTATCGAGAGTTCTTTGACACCGAGCAATCTTTTCCTTCCGCTTGGCGCACGGAATTGATTTCTCCGACCATATTTTTTTGTTGTTGTTTTATCCCCCGCCTGCCTCCCCGCTTGCATCTCTTCCAATTTTTATTTTTGTTCCCTTAATTGCTTTCGGATACTCGATATGTATCGGTGATTGGTCCCGCGTATTGATTTCTATCGAGTGGGCTTGATTAAATTGGACAGCGCACGATACATAATTGTTCGAAATGGATCGGGAAGTGGGAGAATTGTGTTTTTATTGTGCGGTGGAAAATTGTACGGTGAGTAACGCATAAGTTGTCGTACGCCGCTCATATTTAATAGACAACATTTGGTGGACTTCTTATTCATTGATGATACTCAAATTATTACTTTTTAAATATTACATTTATTGAAACCTAATTGTGATTGAATGTCAATATTAAACAGATGTTCCGCCTATATCTGGACAGATTACAACTTTTACTTTTAATTTTTTTTAAATTATAACATTAAAATGACAGCTCTCTCGGATTCATCTATATAAATTTCAAGTACTTTTCTAACTTGAGTGGAAACTAATAGCTGCAAATTTATTATCAATTATATGATTGTGAAGTCTGGTACGAAACAGTTTTACATTCTCACAGTCTATTTTTGGAGGAAATTTTTCTCCACACTGTAATTTTTAGTAATTTATTAACATTTTATATAGAGAATAATAGAAGATAAAATACGTCTACAAGAATAAAAAATTTTTGATTAGTTTCAGGCTCAGGTCAACCCAAATCCACAAGTAATTATTCTTACCGTCAGTATTTAATTTGTATTAGAAACCTTCTGTTTTCGGGTAAATGTACTGTTCCAGGTTCTCCCGGAAGCTTCGCGTAAATTTTCAAAGGGGTCAAACGCGTTTACTCGTTCCACGCATCCGTACGATTCTCACTCAATAACCGAGTAGGTACGTAAGTTTCTCCCCAGGCGGCGGAGGAGAGTTAATTTCGTTCGAACCTCTCGTAATTCGTGACTAAAGAGAATAAAGGCGAATCTACTGCTCGTTAGCGAGGTGCCCCGAACGGTGAAATCAAGGCGGGGTATAGCGTGCGTCCGCGTTTCGAAAAGGGTCCTCCGAGCTGTCATTTTCCGGTACTTCGGCAAATTTCATTTACCTCAGCGTTGCGCAAAGTCCAATGAATTTGCATGGAAGCCGTTTTTCCCTTATTTTCCGTTTTTCGCGTCGAAGGGACGGAAGAGCGTTAAACGGGCACGGCCATGGGGAATTTAAATAATTTCCAACGGTATCATCACCGCGTGGAATCAGTTATAAATGAAACCTTCGATTGGTAACACCGGAAGAATAATAGAATCGAACGAACAACGAATTCATCGTGATATCGGCAAACATTCGGCAACGGTGTACAGCGTATATAAAAGGTCGGTTTTTCGGTTTATTTATCACTTTGTTTATTGAATCTGTGCCGTTCGAATCGATTTCGACGCTTCGAATAGCGTTTACTTCGCTGTTAATCCCCTTTTTCACCCTTTTCTCTTCGTTCTACACTTTCTTCGGGCTACAGAAAAATGATCGAATAATACCAGTTCACCGCAAAGATATGAGAAAATGCTTCGTCAAGATAGCCAATGTACGGAGGAATTGTCAGTGGAAAAATGAGTGGCAAGTAATCGAAGAACGATTTAATAAAAAGACATCGGTAAACCATTTCGGTGGAAACGATCAGATAATCATAAATGGACTCTGAATTGAATAATGACTGTTTGCTTAATTAAGAAAAAAGAAGTAACTACATGCAGAAATTGAAATTTTTCCTTAACAATTAAATATGTATTTAAACAGAATGGTAAATGTGCACAAAAGTAGGGAAAACACTCAACCATTTAAGAATTGTTTAATAACAATTTAAAGGAGTAGACTCCCGTGCCTTGCATGGCTCGTACCCACTCACACAGCTCCACATCACTGTATACGTACACGGAACTGCAAGGGCTTGCGTATTCTCCTATTTTTCTCTCGACAGTGCAAATTTGAGACCTCTCAATAGTCGTTTCCGCTAGATAAATGTTCAAACTTGTGCGCAAGCTCCTATAGGTAGTCTACTTTTGCTTTTTTATGTCATAATTAATAATATTCAGCAGTATTTCGCGATCAAAAGAAGCAATATGGTGGCGCGACAGTGCTGCCGCGTTGTCTGAACTAACGCTGCTGAGACATACGCTGCTGAATATTGTTAATTATGACACAAAAAAGCAAAAGTAGATTACCTATAGGAGCTTGCGTACAAGTTTGAACATTTATCAAGCGGAAACGACTATTGAGAGGTCTCAAATTTGTTCCGTGTACATATACAGTGATATGGAGCTGTGTGAGTGCGTACGAGGGCATACAAGGCACGGAAGTCCACTCCCTTAACCATACAAATAAATGCTTGTTACAATGTTTTGGTCATCGGGAAAATGATCCTCTTTAGATGAACAAAAAATTGTCATTGATAAATGCAAAACATTTGTATTTTGAACGATGTAAAATCTTATAACACTTCCTAAACGAGATAACTCATTGTTCCAATGGTTTACGATACATTTTAAACAGCCATTACTGACAAATAGAATCGAAATTAGAAAATGAATCACACAAACGAGCTGCAGGATAGTCGAAAACCATACTATTTGAAATAAATTAAATAAAAGAAAGAAGTTTTATATGTTTCTGAAACTATTGCGACCATATTAATTCAAATGACGTATTAATACGCAACAATAAAGATATGCTATAAAATGGGATACGATATATTTCTTTAAACGACTCTTATGAATTTTAAGCTAATTTTCCTTTATTCTTCACACTGTGATGCTTAATTCAAGTCTTCATGACTTGGAAGAGGTTGCCTGTACTTGTCAAGAGGTTAAAACTATGGATGACGTCACAACGATCCTCAGGATCAAGGAGAAAGGCAGGGGGGAAGTTCATGAAAATTTCCGTGGTCGAATCGATAAAACGTTTCCACGGTGAAATTTTTATGAATTCATCGCCCCAGCGAAGTGTCTACATTGTTCCCGGGCAAATAATTTAAACTTCGACGGTGGAGTCTTTCAAGCGATTCCCGAACTTTCCTTAAAGAGGCAGGGTAATACTAAATTTACGAAGTTTCGGAAGCACCCGGGTAATAGGGACTCACGGTGATTTTGTGGCGATATCGTCGCGAACGCCTCAACGAAATTAGCTATATATATATATATATATATATATATACATATATACATAGTATATCCCGACGAGCTGCACAGAATCAACCGCCGTCGACAACGATGTCGAATATCGACCAATAACTTTCCACATTAATAATTCCATATTTTTGTTTCGTTGCGGAACGTTGATTTTATTCGTATTTATCGCGAAATGAAATGGAATCATATAGCGTTCGTGTAAACGTTCTGAATGATAGGTTATGCCTAGAATATAATATAAGAAAATTATTCATCCGGTTGTAGATATATTTTTTTTGGCAATGGTTAGTTTATGTGATAACAGAACGTTCAGCATAGTATGTTATACCTGAAATTTAATATGAACAAATTATTTACCCACTTTTTAACAATCGTCATTTTTAATGGTAATAGACAATTTTGGATATTATGTTTTACATGTGTTATTATATGAGAAGACTTTAGGTGAAACAGGTAATGATTTCTAATACGCTTATAAAACTAATACTTTATTTTATATTTCAGTTTTTGCAATTAAGTTACCAATGCTTGAGTATTCGGCTACAGATGTCCCTGTAATTGTCATTGTATGTATAAATATCCGACAAACCGATAATAAACATAATAATTTTATGAATGAATATAAGCCTTTCTGAATTCTATTACTGCAACGACTCCAGAGACAAATTCGATACAAATTATCACAGGGTTAATATTTAAACATTTAATGTCCGATCTGCTATATAAAATTCTATAATCTGTAACCAATCCCATCTTTAAAATGCTATTGTAAATATTCTCGAAACTGTGGAAATATTTAACTATTTGTTGGAACATTTAGAATACACACTTGAGCATTCCACGTAATATAAATTTACATTCGCTCATTGTAAGTCACCTTCAGAAATTAAATCTTAAAATTAGAAAAAGATCCAGAAGTAGTACAATAACTTCTAACGCTAAAAAATGTAACGTATTTATATACACGCGATAACAATAGGCATAGAAAATTGATATTTTAATTCAATTGGAATCAAAATTAAAAGAAATTATGAATAATAAATTTTGAAATAATTTTTCGAAGTTCCACCTTCAGAGGGAGGAACGACAAATGTTTAAACTCTCATATATCCGTTGGAAGTTTAAACACAGAAAAGATGTATCCGTAACAAAGCGTCGATACGCAGGGTAAATATTTGTCTTTTCGACCGTTCCGTTTCGATATCCTCGGTAATGAATATTTTTTTCCGCCGTGGGTCTGTCCGATTTTCAAACGCACTCCTCCCGGCTACTTCCCGAAATAAACGGCGCGGTTGCATCCGTCGACGAGTATTGGAATGATACGAGGGAGATGTTTTTTATTTCATTTCGCGTAGCGGATCGTACTCCCATCTGCGAAAACGAGTGCACCTCGCTTGTCAAAAACTGTAATTTAGCCAGTCCTGATAAAAGAGGAATGCGAATTGAATGTGTGTACATTCTTGCCACCTTCCTCGTGGAACGAAGAATTTGCTTGCACGAACTGCGCCAAGGTGTCCAAGCTTGCATCCGAGCTTCCTTTCGTAATTATGCTTATAATTCGTGCATATTGCGAAATTTCCAACATAACGAACGTGCTGGAGAAGTCTTCGAACGAATATTTAGCAATCTCCTCGGGAGTTCGTATAGTGTCCTAATTTTAGAGAAATCTTTGCATGTTAAAATATTATTTATGAATACGCAATGAAGGAACAGTAAACGTATAATATGTATTATAGAAAGAGAAGAGGAAAGTGTAAATATTAATTTGTGTCTAAACGTAGCCATGAAGGTGTATTATTATTATAGAGGGAACGATATTTCTTGAAAGCAACAGTTAGTCTCTCGTATAAAAAATGATATACAATCTGATCTTGGGTCATGGTGCACTACGCTTGGAGGCATTCTTCTATTCTATTTGAGTCGTTATTTTCAGTTACGAAACTAATAAAGAATAAAACAGTAGACCAAGTCGTCAACTGCAACGAATGAGGTCACAAACTATGTATTGTAACGCGAGTGCGCGGAGGAGAACGACGTTCGAGCCGGGGTTCTTGCACTAGAACGTGTGCGTGGGTCTTTGTCGGGATGGTCGAGTTATACTTTTCCGGTATGGAAGTTCGGAAGGGCGAAGAGCCTGGTCCGCTAGGGTCCGACTGCTTCAAGGCAAAGGTTCGGGGTGTTCGACTCCAAGACCTTAACTAACTTTTCGGGTTTTTTTTTCGTTGGGTTCTCTTGTGTGATGCTGCGGTGCCTGGGAGATGCCCTTATAACCCGCTTTTCTCCTTGATGCTGTTGGGTGTCTTTTTGGTCCTTGTCGTGTAGTGTGGTGATGTATCTCTTGAGTGTTGGAGGATAAAAAGTTTTAAAAAACCTGATAACAGTAAAAAACAAGAAATGAATTAGTATTGTTCCTATAAGGAGTCACTTACCATTTTGAGAGTTCTGAATCTGATTTTGAGTGGTATTTCCTCTGTTTTGTATTGTCCTAGCGTGTTTATTAATGGATTTGCATGCTCGTAGTTATATAGGTTGTGAAGTCTTGATTGTATGTAGGCTTCCATGTATTCAATGTTGATATCTCTGTGCAATAGTTGCATTGGATAGTCTCTGTCCTTGTTCAGAATAGTTCTTAGGAATTTATTTTGTGCTCTTTGTGTTATTTTGATATAGGTTTTGGCTGCAGTAATCCAGATTTGTGCTCCATATGTTAGTATGGGTCTTGCGCACATTTTGTAGAATAGCATTTTTTGCTTTAGTGGAAGTGTACTGTTTTTTCCTATTAGTGGTAGGAGGTGTTTGTATACGCCCATTGTTTTCCTTGCTCTGTCCTGTATAGTATGCTTCCATGTAAGTTTATTGTCTATCCATAGTCCTAGGTACATGACTTTGTTGGTTCATTCTATTTGGTGGTTTCCCATTTTGATTTTTGGAGAATTTTTGTTCTTTTTCTAGTGAAGTATATTGTTTCTGTTTTGGTATCATTGATATCTAATTTCCAAGCTGTGAAGAAATCTGTTATATTTGTTAGGTGTGTTTGTGTGTGTTTTACCGCTTGCTCTAGCATCCATGAGGTGGAGTAGATGGCTGTGTCATCAGCGTAGAGGGCGATTTGTGTGTGTATGGATTTGGGTATGTCATTTATATAAATTGAGAATAGGATTGGGCCGAGGATGAATCCTTCTGGAACGCCTGCTGGCATAGGTCTAGGAGAGGATGTTCCATCGTTTATTGTTACTTGTAACGTTCTGTTTTTGTAAGATAGTTTTTTATCATTTTTGTAAGGTGGTTAGGTGTGTTTATCTTGTGTAGCTTAAGAATAAGTCCATTGTGCCATACTGTGTCAAATGCTTTTTGTATATCTAGTAAAGTCATTACTGTTGTTCTGTTTTTCTTTAGTTCCATTGTGATGTGTACTGTTATTCGTAGTATTTGTTGTATTGTTGAGTGTGCGGGTTGAAAGCTGAACTGTTCATTTACTATGATTTTGTTTATTTTTAGATGTTTAGTGAGTTGTTGGTGTATTATTTTTTCAAGAATTTTACCTAGTAGGTTTAGCAGACTTATTGGTCTGTAGCTGGAAGGGTTCGTGAGTGGTTTTTTGATTATTAGGAAATCTATTATCTTTGCATTTTTCCAAGTTATTGGGGAGTATGCTATCTTGAAAGTCTGTTTGTAGATGTAGTATAATTGTACAATTAGCTTATGTGGTATATGTTTGAGCTGAATTATGGTTATTTTGTCTGCGCTGGGTGATTTGCCATTTTTAAGTTTTTTGATTATGTTTTTAATTAGGTTGGGAATGATAAAGGTTGTGTCTGGTGTGGTTTGTGTGTTTTCTAAAGTATTTGTGATGGAGTTTGCTTCTATTTCATGGATAGAGGGACGTGTGAGTGTAGATTTGTGTATCACTAGGAAGTTGTCTGCAAGTAGTTCTGCTTTTTCCGTATTGGTATATGCTGTGGAGTTTGTTTTGGCGAGAGGTGGTATGTGTGTGTTTTTTGTTTTTATAGCTTTGTAGATTTTCCACGCTGCGTTTTGGTCGTTGGCCAGAGTGTTAAGTTTTTGTTGCCATTTTGCTGTTTTTAATTCTGTGATTTTATGTTTTATTTGGCCTAAGAGAATGTTTCGTAAAAGTTTGTACATGGGGTACCCCGTTTTTTGATGTTTTCGTCTGTATCTGTTTCTTAATGTAATTAATTTAAGTAGTTCTTGGTCCGGAGTAAAGTTTCGTATGTATGTTTTCTGTTTTGTTGTTGATTTTTTAAACGAGTTTAGGATATGTTTCTGTAATCTATTTATTTCAATGTCTATGTCGTTGGGGGTGGATATTTGAGTGTTGATTTTATACGCGGTGTATTTGGTCGTGAATTTTTCCCAGTTTGTTTGTGTTATTGTGTGGTTGGTGAAGGTTGAGTTATGATTCTCAATGGTGAGGATAATTGGGAGATGGTTGGAGGAGAGATCATTTATGGTTTCGCATTCGTGTTGACTAGTCAAATTGGATAGGAAGATGTCAATGTTGGAATGTTGGTTTAGATCTAGGGGCTTGGTGGGAGTAGGTGTCACTGTGGATAATGTGGTAGTTGTTGTTGTTCATGTGTGTATGTAATGTTTTTCCGTTTTTGTTTACGTTAGTGTTGTTCCAGTTTGTGTGTCTGGCATTAAAGTCGCCTCCTATGATGAAGTTGCCTGGGAAGGAGGTGAGTGCATCAAGGTTTGTATCTGATATTTTGTTTTTCGAGATGGAGTAGGCTGCGCCTATTGTAAATTTCGGATTTCAGTTAATCTGAATAAATATTGTTTCTATGTCGCCTGTGTCTGGTTGAGGAAGGTTATCATAGGAGTGAATTTTGTGTATTAGGATGGCAACTCCACCACCGGTGTTGTTTGGTCTGTCTTTCCTAATTATTGAGGAACTGTTAATTCTGGGATTGTCTGTCGGTTTAAGCCATGTTTCTGTTATGATAGCAATGTCTATTTGATGTGTGTCGAGGAAAAGTTGAAGTTCAAGGAGTTTGGGTAGAACGTTAGTGGCGTTCCACAAGAGTAGTTTGGTTGGGGTTTTTTTTATTCTGAAGAGAGGAATAGGTGTGTTTGGATTTTCTCCATGCTTGATGCTAGGGTGGTTATAGCGCTGGTGAGTGTTTGCAGTAGCATTGTGAGGTTTAAGATGTTTATATTGATTGTTTCGAGGTGTGGAGTGATTTGGGGTAGTGTGATTTTGTATGTTTGGTGTTGGGGGATTTAGGAATTGGTTATTCTGAGTTGGGACTGTGTCGTTTTTTACTACTTGGGAGTATGAGATGTGACGTGTCGTGTTTGGCAGTGTATTAGTGTTATGTCGGTAGAGTGGTAGGTAATTGGGTGTAGCTTGATTTTGTTCAGGGTGTAAGGTAGGAATTGATTTTGTAATAGCGACTCTGTTTTGTTTTCTGTGCAAATAGGATAGTAGTGCGGGACATTGGCTGTAGTTTGCTGGATGGTTACCTATGCAGTTAAAGCAGGTAGCTGGGATGGTTGGGGATTTGGAGCATGTACGCGTGTCGTGCTGGCCTGCACATTTCACGCAGTTTGGAGTTTTGTTACAGTTACGCGAGGAGTGACCGTGGGCTTGGCAACGGAAGCATTGGATAAAGGGTTATCTTACTATCGTATTTTTCCTAGTAGATTCTTGATGAGTAAACGTGACTGGTTTTCTTTATTTGCTGGATTGAGTTTTCAGGGGAGAATGTGATTTTGTATGTTACATAGTTGGATGGGTTTTTCCTGGGAAGTTCAGTTATTTGGATTGGGGATAAACCATTGATTTTTAATTCTTCCGCGATTTCTTGGGGACTGACTTTTGGGAGGCCTTTGAGTACCATGGATGTGGTTTTTTGGTTTGGGAGGGAGAAGGTGTAATATCCAATGTGCTTTTGGTTACAGAATTCTTTGAATGAGTTATAGTTGGGAATGTCTTTGAAATGAATTTTGATTTGGTTTCCGAGGTACTTGGCTTGTACCTCATCACCGTATGCGTGTTTTAGAGTGTTTAGAAACTGGAAGTAGTCTTTTTTGTGGTTGTGAATGTATATGGGAGGTGGTTTGTATTTAGGTGTTTCTGGGGTGGATTCTGTGTGTGTGTCTGTGGTTGTGTTGTTTGATTCAGTGTCGAAGTGTTTTTCTAGTAATTGAAATCTGTTTGAAATAGGTATGTTCTTATTTAGTTCCACTTTTTCTGGTGGACTGGAAGTTGTGATTGGTTTTGTAGGCTGTGTTGGCTTCCTTTCTTATGGCATGCTGATGGGCATGCTTGACTTTATTGGGTTGTTCGTCGGCCAGGTTTTGTTTGTAGCCTCAGTGGTGATGAAGATGTTTTATAGATGCGCGTGAGGAGCCTCGGGGCTCAGGTATAAGTCTGCTAGGTAAGCGGCGGTTATCCGTAGGAATACTTTACTGCACGATGTTACCCGTTCAGAAGTTCGACTTGGAATCGAATGAATTCTAACTTTTTGGGGGTTCGTTTGCCCGTATTTATACCGTTTTGCGAAGTTCCATGCGACCAATCAGGGGTCTGTTTTCGTCGAGCGCGAGGGGAACTTTATGACTTCTGACCTGCGACGCGCTCAGTACGCGTCGAGCGCGAGGCCTGGGTTTTTCCGCTAGTCTAGGCGCAGTTTTCGCTTATATTCTACGTGCGTTCTCGCTACAGTATTCATTAAATTATCGGTAAAATTCCAGATAGAATGGAGTACTAGTTTTATTAAGTGATTCTTTTTTTTTCAAATGTCTACATATGTTCTTTGCCATTTTTCTATAACTTCAACAAGTAGCTCGCTGAAAATATCGAGATTCATACAATAGCTCACATTGACTTCAACATTGTCGACTACTTTTTCTAGTATACATTTCTCAGATAATTGACACTAATCGAGAGTATAAGCCGTGTCCTTTGGATAAATTACTTTAACACTAGAATTGCAGATACTTTCTTTAAGAACTTTTTGATTCTTCAATTTAATAATCAGAACAACTTTGATCGATGAATCATGTCATGAATTCGGTGAGTAATAGTCGTCGTATCGTAATATGAGCAGGGATACTGTGCAGAGTTGAGAACTCGACTAGCTATCCACGAACTAAACAGCGAAGGGCCAAGGGATTTAAGCTGATCACTCCGCCTCGTTGTAGATATATTTGAAGATGTCCTGAATTTTATGCGAATATATATGCCAAAAAGACAGAATCCAAAATATTTCCCAAATTTAAAGAAACCATCTAGGTTTCGATAATAAAAGGTTCATTGTATATTCTTTTCAGACGTTTAAAGACTGTCCACGCGTGGATCTTAATAACGGGAAACGTAGTGGTTCTTCGTAAAAAGAGGAAGGATACAGCAGATCCCTATATCCCAAACGCGAAATCCTTGGAATCTAAGTGGATCCTTGGCCCGTAATTCGGCGGCGTGCCATCTCATTTGCATAATTGAAACCACTCAAAACAATTGGACGCGTCTCGGTCGGTCCGGGGCGAACGCCCGGGTTTCAGTTATCCTTACATCCGAGGAGTCTTCGTTGAGGCTTCGAGGACAGTGTACCGAAGGGGATAAACGGACAAACCTTACGGTAGGTGGGAATATGCAGACTTTATTGTATTTGTATAGCGCCTATGAATTTCATGCTGCTAGAAAAAAGCTACTGTCTAAAATGACCCGTAGATACATATAGTAATCCTAGGATATTTTCTGAAGATCTTCATCGTTTCGAGACAACGAAATAGCATCTGCATTTCTTGAATGACCAAATTAGGAGAATGAAGATAGTACAAAAAATACGAAACCTTTCCTTGGGAATAAGGTTTACCGAGAGTTTAGCCTAATATAAGGTCACAGATGTAAAGTTCGTGGGTAGTGGAAGTAACCTTCTTAATATGATCTGATAATTAAATGGCCAACGCAAATAGTCGGTAAAGCGTTATTATTTAGGATAATATACGGTTAGACATCCGATTTAAAACTTCTTCAGTATATAAAATTGTAATCTGGAGCAATATATAGGGTGAGTCTTATAATGTGACGACCGCAAATAAATCGTAAGGTATTTGTTGTACGACAAAATGTTTGAAACAAAAGTTTCATGGTATCTAGGGGGACATACAGGGCTGTAATCTGTTCTTCATTACCTTACATTTTTATCGAGATATTAGGGTCACCTTCAGTTTTTTAAATGGAATATCTAATATTTTTTTTCGAATTCGGATAAATCATCAAATTTTGCTTAAAAAAGTATTGTATGAAGTGGGACTTGAAATGAATAATTACTGAGATATCTTCAAATTAATAATCTTCTATTAGGAAATACGCTTAGTCAACGTGATTCTTAGCACGACTTTATGTAATACTTTTTTACGCAAAATTTGATGATTTATCCGAATTCAAAAAAATATATTAGATATTCCATTTAAAAAACTGAAGGTAACCCTAAAATCTGAATAAAAAAGTAAGGTAATGAAAAACAGATTACAGCACTGTATGTTCCCCTAGTTACCATGAAACTTTTGTTTGAAACATTTTGTCGTACAACAAATACCTTACGATTTTTTTGCGGTAGTCACGTTATAAGACTCACTCTGTATAAGAATTGAAATCAAACAGGCAAAACGGTGTCATGACTAATTGAAGGTTGGCGGGCCAAGACCAATAAATGAACCTAGAATGGATTTTTACACTTGTATCCTGTAACTGTGACAACAACATAATTCCCTAGATCAAATTCTCAGAATATACTCATGCGCACGGATCTTGGTTCCTTCAAATCTCCAATAAAGAATTTCTATGGAGTCTGGGGAGCGTGTACGGTGATTTTATCATCGTGCAGCAAGTTTCTTCTGTCCAATTCCCAGTATTATTCGATGATAAATTGTTCTTGATGTTCGAAAAGCTTCGACAGTACCTCTCTGTTTCGGGTTCCAAACGATCTAAGAGTGTTAGGCTTGCACTGGACTAAGAAGCGATGCAAAACGGAAGGCGTTAGGGGAAGGGGTGGAAGAGTCGCAGCGACGACGGGACGCCCGTATGCACGCCTGCCCGTCCATGTTCCGCAGAATGCAACGCGTTGGCTAGGGGATGAGGAGAGCTGAAACCTGGGGATGGTGAATTCACGCCCCTGTTCGCACTCTCGGCCACGTACACACGTTGTCGCATAGAAAAGTGAGCGAGGAGGAGAAAGGAGCATGGAAACGGAGACTAAGTAGACCAGGGAAAAAAGACGCGGAGGAGACCCGAAAGGAGCAGGAAAGAGAGAGGTAGGGATTGCGAGGACAACGGAGAGAGACGAAAAAGATGTGTGTGCATGCATCCCGGGGTGTCTCCGGGGTCTATTGGTGGCTGTGCCAATTTACACGCGTTTTGTTCTCGCTACAACAAAAGGTGCAAGCGAAAGGTTAGACGAGGTTGTAGAACCGGGTGCCAGGGGTGTGTAGGGAGTTGGGGATATGTGACAGAGGAAAAGAACGAATGGGGGAGTGATGAAGCGAGAAGAAGAGCACAAAGGTCGAACGTGGAAGCGAGACGCGTTCGGAGTGGTTGGTTCGATGCATAGCCTTGTGGCGACACGGGAGAACACTGGCGACGATGTGTGTGTGTGTGTGTGTGTGTGTGTGTGTGTGTGTGTGTGTGTGT